>NC_136490.1:83799730-83897230 GCF_053919585.1 Euprymna scolopes
TAGCTTCTGGTGGAGCCTCTCAATGCCATATTAGTGGGTAATTGTTACGGCTTTATCTTTTCATGTGCTACAAAAAAAATATTTCTTCATTTCTATTTCTCTCTTACTTTCCCTCTCTGCCCTGCTTCCAGCAAGTCTGTTAACCTATTCCACAAATCCCAAAACTCCATCATGACAAGTTTCAATAAAAAATATATGATTAAACCCGGATCTCCAACTTCTAATGTAGACCCCCACTACCATGTCTCCTTTTCGAACATCAGGGGTCTATGTTCCAACCTTCCAGAGGTTGAAACCCAATTACAGGAGACTAAACCAGACATATTATTTCTAAGTGAAACTTGCATTGGACAGACCATTTCCCTAGATGAGTTCGTAATTAAAGGATACTCTAATTTAACTTCCAAATCTGACCCCCAAAATCGCCATGGGCATGGAATATATGCCTATATAAAAGATGGCTTTCCATGTGGTAGGGACATCTCCAGAGATCCTAACTTACCCTATATGATGTGCTTTCGGGTTGCACTTGTTCAAACTGCTGCGTTTATGTTTGCTCTCTATCGCCCCCACAACAGCGGAGTTACTATCTTTAAAAGCATATCTGAGAAAATTTACCAAGTCCTGCTTATCCTCCAGCTAATATTCATGTCTGTGGAGACTTCAATATTCACAATGTGGAATGGTTAACTCACTCAAACAAGACCGATGATGAGGGGAGGTTCTCTCATGATTTCTCCATTGCTTATGAACTCACTCAGGTTGTTCACGAACCCACCCGTGTGCCCGATACTGACAGCCAGTATGCAAGTCTCCTAGACCTTTTATTCACTTTTTTTTACTTGCCCTGAACTGTGTTCAGTTTCTGTTCTGTCTCCACTTGGATCTTCTGACCACTCTGTTGTATAAGTTAAGATAAAAATGAAATGTAATAAGTCCTCAGATGTACCCCTCCATCGTACAGTATATCGATACTCTATGACTGACTGGGATAGCTTCTGTACATTTATATCAGATCTACCTCTGCATTCCATGTTTAAAAAGGATGTGTCCTCTATAGTATCAGAGCTGACAGAATGGTTAATTGTAGGTATAGACCATTTGATACCCTCAAAAAAATTCCAGCAAAAATTTAACAGCCAGCCATGGTTCTCTCCAGAATGTGCTGCTGCCATTGTGCACATTGCTTCCAATCTACTAGATGTACTGAGACTAAAGCCGCTTTCAGGACTGCTAGCAACCACTGTAAAAAAGTAATAAAGAATGCAAGAGAGTTGTATGCTCAATCCGTCAAGTCCAAAGTAGCTGAGCAGCAGCTTGGTTCCCACCAGTTTTGGTAAATAGCAAACAGAATCCTGAACAGAAGCGTGTGGTCTATCCCAACTCTCATAAATGGACTTGAGGTCATCTCATCAGCATCAGACAAAGCCAAACTCTTTGCCAAGAATTTTGCAGCTAATTCTACCTTTTACGACCAAGGCCGCCAACCTCCAATATTTCCTCCTGTATCAGAAAACATGCTATATGATATACAAATATCTGTACGTGATGTTGCGAAGCTAATCAAAAACCTTGATTCCAGTTAAGCAACCGGCTCTGACGGTATTACTATTATAGTACTCAAAAGACTCAAACCAGAACTAGCGCCCATACTTACAAAACTGTTTAAATGTTGTCTTAAGGAGAATTGCTTCCTGTCACCCCGGAAAATCTCATCAGTATTCCCCATATTTAAGAATTCAGGTGATCGATCATCTCCCTCTCAGTACAGGCCAATAAGTCTCCTATGCGTCATGAGTAAGTTGCTGGAATCTGTGTTAAATAGAGAAATAATCAACCATCTCAGCAAAAATAACCTCCTTAGTGACATGCAATATGGTTTCCGTTCTGCTAGATCTACAGCAGATGTGCTTACAGTTATATCTCATAGGATTAGTGAATCTCTCGACGGGGCTACCTTTCTAGGGCAATTGCTCTTGACATATCAAAGGTCTTTAATAGAGTATGGCATAAAGGTTTACCTCACAAGATCTCCAGCTACAGTATAGCTGGAAATGTCTTCTCAATTATTAAATCATTTCTCTCTGATAGGTTCATAAGAGTAGTGGTTGATGGGCAGAAATCAGAAGCTCTCAGTATTAATGCTGGAGTCCCTCAGGGGTCCATCCTGGGCCCAACTTTCTTCCTGATCTACATTAATGATCGTCTAAATCACATCCTTACATCATTCGTAGACATTTATGCTGATAACACTACTATCTATGGTAGCACATTTAAGACCGTAAACGACCAAGTTCTCTCTGACTCTCTCTCCTCTTATCTTGAGCAAGTGGTACAATGGGGAAAGAGGTGGCTTGTTACTTTTAATGCATATAAAACCAAGCTCCTATCTTTACACTGGTGCTACCAGATCAGGCTGCCTATTGGCTTCCTGAGACGAAATGCTCCTACATCGATTTCTGTTTTTGTTTTCTATTCTCTTTT
Organism: Euprymna scolopes; assembly: GCF_053919585.1. Taxonomy (NCBI): domain Eukaryota; kingdom Metazoa; phylum Mollusca; class Cephalopoda; order Sepiida; family Sepiolidae; genus Euprymna; species Euprymna scolopes. The sequence goes on from NC_136490.1 coordinate 83,802,215, forward strand.
GTAAAACTTAATTATGTTCTACAAAAACAAAATAAAAACAACAGCCCTGTCCCCTTTCCCTCACCCCCCTCCCTTTTCCTTCCCTACTTCCCGGTTGACCCTGTCGGCAGGGCATTAGAATACGCCGACTGCCCCTCTACAGAGGGTAAAAGTCCCTCAACGGGGCTACCTGTTGGCCGTGGGTGGCAACCCGTGATGCCTAGGAAAAGGATCCTGGTGGCTGAGAAACCGATGCCTAGGGAAAATAAGGTAACTGTTGCAACACTCTACTTTGGCCTTGTACTAGGCTAGACAGGCGGTTGGAGAGGCCCGATCCGATCAATCGGCTAGTCATGTCAAGCCCTAACACTTACACTGAAAATGTCAATTATAACATCTAAAAAAAAAAAAATAAAATAAAAAAAAACTTAATCCAAAGATAATACATTTCATTACTACAAACATAGACAAACCAGGTAAGTGTTAGAAGGCGATGGCAAGGGCCAATCAATTGATGAGACAAAAACCACACAACTGCTCCCTAACCAATGTTTCTATCAAACTGGGAAAGAAGAAACTAAAGGAGGAAACAGGAAATGATGGAACAAACGCAATCAATTGAGTATATCTCTTTTGTATCCCTGGGATGAAAGGGTGAATGGGTTTCCCCCCTAACATCTCCCAATTTCGGGGTCCGAGGAGGGTGGGGAGCAAAAGAGATGAAAATCTAAACAAACTTCTATGGATATAATAAACCCAAACAAAAAACCCAGAAATCAAAAAATTACAACAAAATCGAAAAGAACCCACTCTAACGTAACCAGCTCAGACAGTGAGCAAGAATATAACTATGAAATAATTAATAAAGAAAAATATCCAAGATTCATAGTAATCGAAACCTTAGAAGGAAAAAAGATCAGCGATCTGCCTCCATTCTTAATTGAAAAAATTCTGTCTCAAAACAGCAACCCAAAAACAGCAAAAAAAATGAAAAATGGCAATCTACTTGTCACAATCGACAATAATAAAGACGCAAAAAACATTTTAAAGATGGAAAAATTCCATATCTATAAATGCAAAAGTTATGCTCATGAAAGACTAAACACATCAAAAGGTGTTATAAAAAGCCATGAATTAACCTTGGCTACAGCAGAAGAAATAGAAAATACCCTAAGAAAACAGGGAGTAATCGATCACGTCCGAATAAACATAAAAAGAAATGGTCAAACCATACCTACAAAAACCTACATACTAACTTTCAATACACCAAAAATTCCCAAAGAAATAAAAATCGGATATATAATAGAAAAAGTAGAACAATATATACCAGCCCCTCTGAGATGTTATAAGTGTCATAAATTTGGACATAGCAGAGAAACATGCAAAGGACAGAAAATATGTGGAAAATGTGACTTAAAAGAACCTAACCACACTGAAAGTGAATGGCCAAACGAAACGAAATGCCCAAATTGCCAATAAAAACACCCAGCATACTCTAAAATATGCAAAATTTACACAAAAGAAAAAGAAATAGCCGAAATAAAATACAGACAAAACATATCCTTTCCTGAAGCAAGGAAAATAGCAAGCTCTTGAGAAAAAATAAACACTTATGCAGACATTACAAAAATTTCAAATCAAACAAACCAAACCTAAAACCAAGATCTACTTAAACTAATCTCCGAACTCAAGAATCTAATTGAAACTTTAAAAACTAACCAAAACGAAAACAAGAAACAAATACCAGTATCTTCTAAAACTCAGCTAAATGATCTAAAACAAGTCTCAAAGAGCAAAAAAGAACCCGAACAACAAAAACCACAAATAAACCGTAGAAGATCCAAATCACAAACAAGGACAAAAGCAGAAGATAAACACACAATATCTGGAAAGATGGAAACAGAATGGGAAAACACAAATCCTCTTTCCAAAAACCAAAACAAACAAAAAACAGAGATAATATTAATCGAAAATGAAAACAAATTTGAATTGATTGAAACCGAGAGTCACAGGAAAAAATCTAACTCCAAAAACAGAACTGACCAAGAAGAGAAAATGGAGACTGAGGAACCAAGCAGTTCAAGTAAACACAAAACAAAAACCACTCAAAACACAACAAATCAATAGAATACTAGATATAAAAACCTAAACAAAAACCAAACAGAAAAAAAAAGGAAAAAGAAAAAAAAAAAACGAACTTACTTATGGAAATGAATAAAAACATCATACAGTGGAACTGTAGAGGCATAAAACCAAACTACGAAGAAATCAAACATATAATAGCACAATATGACCCCAGCATAATCGGCCTACAGGAAACTCTTCTAAAAGAAACGGACGCCATCAACTTCAAAGGATACCACATCTACAATCAAACAAACAGATCACAAGCAGATAATTGACCCACAGGTCGCACTTCAATTATAATAAAAAAACAGATACCACATATAAAATTACAACTCCAAACAAACCTTCAAACAATAGCAATTAAAGCTACACTCCACCAACCAACAACTATTTGTTCAATATACATTCCACCTAAACATAAACTAAATAAAATCGAAATTGAAGATCTGATAACACAACTCCCCATACCTTTTATATTAATGGGGGACTTCAACACCCATAACAAAATGTGAGGAAGTGAGAATACTAACCAAAATGGGAAAATCATTGAATCATTACTGGAATCACCCGAAGTAACTATATTTAACGACAAAACACACACATACCTTCACCCAGGCACAGGAACGACATCAGCTATTGACTTAATACTCTGCTCCCCCACAATATTTATGGACTTCCAATGGGAGGTACATAATGACCAGTGCGGCAGCGATCACTTCCCAATTTTTCTCAAAACCCAAGAACCTACAACAGAAGAAACAAAACCAAAATGGCAAATTTATAAAGCTAACTGGACTGAATTTAGCAAAGTTTGCACAAACCTAATTAATCAAGAAATAGTTAGCAAACCAGATCCTATGTTAGCTTTCACCAATACACTAAACGAAATAGCAATCAAGACAATCCCAAAATCTTCCACCAAACCACACCCAAAATCAACGCCATGGTTCACAATAGAATGTAAAGAAGCAATAGCCAACAGGAAAAAAATGCTAAAACACTTCAAACAACATCCTACAAAACCCAATCTTCAAAAATACCTGCAAGCCCGAGCAAAAGCGCGCTATATTATAAAAAAAAAGCAAAAAAGAAACCTGGCAAAACTACATTTCCAAATTGAACAACAACACGCCATCAAAAAAACATGGGAAATAATAAGAAAAATAACTGGAAAAAAACTTGGAACACCAATAAATTATATAAGTACACCAAATGGTAGACAAACTATAGACAAAAAAGAAATAGCAAACATAATCGCAAATGAATTCAGCCAAAATTCATCATCCAACCACTACTCCCCCAAATTCCAAAAATACAAAAACAACGCAGAAAAAGAAAAACTCAATTTCACATCCAATAACAAAGAATACTATAACACCTCTTTCACTATAACAGAACTAAAAAATGCAATTCATAAAAGTAAAGATACAGCTACCGGTCCAGACGACATCCACTATCAATTTCTAAAACACATGCCAGATACATCTCTCAACATTCTCTTACAGATAATTAACAAAATATGGTGGACTAACAATTTCCCAAAACACTGGCTTGACTCCCATATCATCCCAATTCCTAAAGCAGGAAAAGACCACTCCAACCCTACCAATTATCGTCCTATCGCCCTAACAAGCTGTATATGCAAAACAACAGAAAGGATGGTCAATACAAGACTAATGTGGAATTTAGACAAATATAACCTCATCTCTACACACCAGAGCGGATTTAGACAAAATCAAGGTACTAACGACCAACTTATTCGACTAGAAACATATATCCGTAACGGTCTAATAAGAAACCATCACGTGGTCTCAATCTGATATGGAATCTTGAAAGATATTCATAATATGGGAATCAGAGGAAACCTAGCAAAATTTATCAAAGAATTCCTATCCCACAGAACATTTAAAGTATGCCTAGGAAATACAACATCAGATCAATACACACAAGAAACAGGGGTACCACAGGGTAGTGTACTATCTGCCACCCTTTTTCTAATTAAAATCAACGGTATAATCGAAAATGTTAACATGGGATTCGAAAAAACACTATTTGTTGATGACTTTTCAATAACTTGCTCATCACCAAATATGCCAACTATTGAAAGACAAATGCAATATTGCCTTAAGAAAATAGATCTTTGGGTTAACCAAAATGGATTCAAAATCTCCAAAAGCAAAACCACATGTATCCACTTTTGTAGGAAACGAAAATACCACCTTGACCCGCAGCTCAAATTAGATGGACAACTAATACCAGTAGTACAACCCACCAAATTTCTAGGGATCATTTTAGACAACAAACTAAACTTCAGGGAGCACATTAACAAATTAAAACAAAAATGCTTAAAAGCAATAAATATCTTAAAAATAGTATCAAAACTAGACTGGAGAGCAGATCAAGCTACAATGCTCAAAATATATCGCTCACATATCAGATCCAACCTGGACTATGGTTGTGCCATATACAGCTCTACTTACAAATCCTACAAAAACAAACTACTAACAATACAGAATCAAAGTTTAAGACTTAGCCTGGGAGCCTACCGAACTTCTCCAATGGAAAGCCTTCACGTAGAAGCCCAAGAACTACCCCTGCACTTAAGATGGAAAAAACTAGCGTTACAATACGCAACAAAACTACAAACCAACCCCGAAAACCCAACATACAAAACTACCTTCAACCCACAATGTACAAACTCTTATTCAAGGAAACCAAAAAGTATACCCTCCTTTGGACACAGAATTAAAGAAATAATACATCAAATCAATGAAAACCCGACAATATAATTACTCAGAAAACAAACGACAGACCACCATGGACATTACACAAACCAGAAACCGACATAACACTTACTGCTTATAAGAAAAGCATTACAAATAATATAACAAACAGAAGCAACTTCGGAGAACTAAGAGAAAAATACGCAGAATACATAGAAATATACACCGATGGGTCTAAAACTATAAACGGAACAAGTGCAGCATGCACAGATGGACAAAATCAATATCAAATACGACTGCCCAACGAGGCTTCAATATATACAGCCGAACTGCAGGCCATCAAAATAGCTCTCAAACACATCAACGAACAAAAAGCCATAATATATACAGACTCCCTATCCTGTATCATGGCCCTTGAAGAAAAATCTCTTTTATCACAGAAATTATACAAGAATACAATGAAATAACCGAAAAAAAACAATAAAAAAATTATAATAGCCTGGATACCAAGTCATGTCGGCATTCCAGGAAATGAAAAGGTAGACAAACTGGCTAAAGAAGCCACAAATCACCAAATGGAAAAAATTAAAATACCACACACAGACCTAAAAAGAAAAATCAACGAATATATAGAAAACAAGTGGCAAGAGGAATGGAACAAATGCACTGCAAACAAATTGCACGAACACCAACCAATAATTAAAAACGAAAAACAAAAAATTTTTAAAGGAAGAAGAGAAGAAATTGTACTAAACCGAATAAGAATTGGACATACAAAATTAACTCATTCCTACCTAATCAAAGCGGAGGAAACACCAAATTGCACACTCTGCAACCAACAACTAACAATTAAACATCTACTGACAGAATGTAGAAAACACAAACACACTCAAAAGAAATATTTTAAAACAACAAACATTAGAAAAGTTTTCCAAGAAGTGGAACCCCAACAAATCATAAACTATTTAAAAGAAACAAATGTATTCAAACTCCTATAAAATAAACAAGTAAAATTCAGTTTAGAAAAACAAATCTCTTACAACTAAAACAATTTTTCGGAAAACCTAAAACATCTTGATTCAAAAGATAAACTTTTTTAAGAAACTTAAAAAATTTTTTACAAGAAACTGAAAACCTATTATATCAACAAAACTTTTTGGCATTAAATGACTCTTAGAGGTTGAAATGCCGTTAAACAAACACACTCACTCACTCCTATCTTTACATCATCAATGCTCTGATCTCCATCTGGCATCAATTGAAATGAATGGCTCTCGTCTTGGGGAGGCCTCATGTTTTGACAAGCTTCTGGGCTTGAACTTTACTTCTGATCTTAAATGGTACACATACATTAAATTCGTTGCCAAAATGGTGGGATCCTTCTATCGATCCAGTAGATATCTCACTGCTGATGCAATTCTCTATCTATATAAGAGCCAGCTACGTCAGGGATGGAGTACTGTTGCCACATCTGGGCAGGAGTTGCTAGAAAGGACTTATCCTGCCTTGATAGAGTTCAAAATAGACTTTGTAGCCTTGTAGGGGATGTCCTTTTCTCTTCCCTGCAACCTCTTTCTCAAAGAAGAGATGTTGCGAGTTTGTCTGTGCTTTATCGTTATTTTCATGGCAAGTGCTCGGCTGAGCTCCAATCTATGGTCCCCCCTTGCCAAACTTTCACAAGAACACCCGTTTAGCAGAAAACACTATCAATAATTTCCCCCACTCTTTATTTGTGTCTAAACCTAAACGTAGATTCCATGAACAAAGCTTCTTTCTTAGAACTGCACGCCTGTGGAATTATCTTCCGTTTTCCTGCTTTCCAGCTGACTACAGTATGGTTGTCTTCAAGTCTAACGTAAACAAGTTTTTGATGAACCGTTTCATATAAGTTAACAAATTTACTGAATTTCCATTATTAATGATTACTATATTGTCCAATTTCTACTGTACACTCTTTAACATTTATCCTCGAGTGGCCTCTTGGCCTTGATAAATAGTGATGCCTATGTAAAAAAAAACAACATTTACATATGGGAACATATAAGGACATATATGGGGACAAAAAATAACATTAATGAATACAAATGAAACTACAAGAAAATTAAAAAATAACTTAAGGAATTTTGGAGTGAATTTTATTGATAAACTAGCGAGAGTACCCGGCGTTGCCCGGGTATGGTGAGGTGGTATAGGAAGGAGTCAATACAACCAGAAAAAAAAAATAGACGTTGCCTGGGTGGAGAGAGGTATTAAAAAAAAAAAAAAAAATTGAAGTGAACGGTAAAATAATTCAATTTTTATTTTAAAAGGAAAAAAAATCCCATTACATAAGCCTCAGAATAAAAATAAAAAAGTAGGCAGGACCTGTAACACGAAGGAGGAAAAGAAGATGAAAAAAAGCAAACCACTTAACCTCTGCTGCCACCATGACATACGACTTTGCTTCCGTTCAAATTAAGGCTAGTAATTGCAATGATGACTTTACAAAAATGTTGGCAAAAAGTGACCCCTCCTTGTACAAAACTGCCCAGTTGAGGAATGAATGTTTTTGGCCAATTTTTCGATATTTGTCATCCAAGATATCAAGCTTCAAAATGATACTGATCTGGTCAAGATCCGTCGCATGTGTTGAAAGGTTTTTGCAAGACATACAAACACACACACACACACACACACACATTTTGCCTTTTATATATATATAGATGGAAATCTAAAAATAATTTTGTTAAAGCCAAATAAAATGATTAGACATTTTATTACAAAGGACACAAATGTAGAAATATATGACTTATAAGATTCTATATAGAACAGGACATTTAAGCATAGACATCGGTATCTACACATATAATTAGGATATTAACATTATAAAAATTAAAATCAATTATAAAATAAGTTAAAATCTTACATTATGTGAGGAAGAATTAGGTCAGGTTAATTGCAACCTTCAAAATAATTAGTTTTCTAAATATAGAAAAGTTTTCCAATATCTATCAATCTATTCATTTTTATTTATTAGCAAAGAAATTTTTTCAAAATAAAGAATAAACTGGATTAATTCTTAGTTAAAAAATAAATTTACAACAGCATTTTAGAGTTTTACTGATAAGATTTTATCAATATGTTCACATTATATATTCTGCTATATCCTAAGTGTATATATATATATATATATATATATATATATATATATATATATATATATATATATATATATATATATATATATATATAATTGGATTTAAATTCTGTAAATTAAAGTTTACAACGATTTATTTTTTAACAAGAAGTACAAAGAAATTAAAGGCTTTCCTTATTTCATAAAGTTTCAATGAATGTCTCATATCCTCAGAGGAAACGTTTTTAGCAAAAGTTCTTGTCAAAGAGATCAGAGTAATGCTCAGTCCAACGAAAGAGAATCTTGTTTGATCTTTTATAAGAGTAGTTCCATCATCTGAGAGTAGGGAAGATACTGACATATACAATGCAGTATATATATAAATATACATTATCATACATACATACACCCTGAGCCAGAATTATGTGCAAATCGATATTTTTGTTCTAACTCCAATAGTTTTCAATGAAAATTTGTGAAACTTCGCACATTATACGGCAACACTAACGCATGTGCAGATGAGAAGTCTAAAATTGTTCAAAGACTCCATAATAAGATTTCCACCTTAGAATTTGCCAAAGAATTACACAGTGATCATCGTACAATGAAAAAATATTGTACTAACCCTCAACTTTGCAACGGATGTTCTGACCAAGGAAAAATTCATAAGAAATCATATCTGTCACATCAAACAATGAGCAAGATCAAGAGAGAAGTTCACCGTAACCCACTTGAAACTAGCAAACAAGTTTTTGAAAAAGCTGGTGTTCCTGATGTGCCCAAATCAACTCGTTGCCGTATCCTGAGGACGATTGCAAAATTTGGAAAGCCGGAGGTCTGCCCTCAATTGAAGGATATCCACAAGAAAAAGAGGATGGAGTGGGCAAGAGATCATATGAAGGTGAATTTTCAAACTGTTTTGTTCACCAATTAGTGTCGAGCAACCCTTGATGGACCCGATGGGTGGAGGGGAGGATGGTACCAAAATGAGGGTCTACGTCCCCAAAGGATCAAGCGTCAACTAGGAGGTGGTGGTGTGATGTTCCAGGCTGCAATCATTGACAATGAGCTGGTAGGCCCATTCAGAGTCACAGACGGAGTGAAAATTACTGCCAAACTCTACATTGACTCCAGATTTAAATCCCATCGAAAATCTGTGGAGCATCTTGAAACAAAATATTTATTCCAGAGGAAGGCAGTACAACTCCAAAGATGACCTCTAGAATGCTATTCTGACTGCTGTGAAAGGCATTTCATCAGATGAAATCGAAAGTTTGACATCTTCAATGGACCAAAGGTTTTTTGATCTTGTTAATAAAAATGGCAATTATATAAGATATTGATTTTACTATGAAAACATATTGAAGTTGTTTGTCCTTTATTATTGTTGTTCTCAATTTACAAATTCCTAGAATAATCAATGTTTCGATGATCTTTTAGCACTTCACCATATTTTAGCATTGGTTTGCATATAAAGTTGGCATGCTGAAAAAAAAAATATTTGAAAAAAATATATTTTTTATATAATGAAATGTATGACCCTGTTCCATTTCAGAAACAAAAATGTTGGAAATTCAAAAAGGGGGGGGGGATACAGCGTTGTGAAAGAGAGTCAGATTTCTTTCTATAACGTCATATAGCCATTAATATATTTTAATATGTGTGTGTGTACAAATATATACATACAAATATATACATACAAAGACATGTATATATTTTAAGAAAATACCATTTTTAAGGAATTACCCTGAACTATAAGTTCACAAACAAATTAGAATACATTATAGGTGAAATAAAAAATATATATCCAAAAATATACCAAAAATTGCAAAATAATATAGAGACCCAAATTTAAATTTAGACATAGGTAAATAAACAATGCTTATAGATTTACATATTCAAAGACATTCATATATGAGTAGACATACACTCACAAGCACATATGTATACAAGCATATACACATACATACACATATATCATTATTTCATGTATTCATATAAAGTTATAAGGAAAGAAATTATTTTATGCATTGATATTCAGTATTTACTTCAGCAGTGTTCAATATGAGAGTAGAGCTAGGTAGTACGTTATGAAAATATATTTCCAACAATATATTTATATAAAAGCTACACAAAAAATTTTTGTGTTTTATCCCATAGGGTTAATTGCATGGAATTTGTGTTACTGAATGTTTTTATATACATGTGGTATTTAGTTGAGTTGCTAACTGTTCAGATTCATTGTTATTTACTTCCACGGGTCAATGTTTCTTTCGAACAAAGATTCAGTTGACTTTTACTTCCTATTTTTTTTTCTCTTTTGTGTGGGGTGACATGCCATTTTTGTGAACTAATACGTGACCTAATTTTAATGTATATGGGTTGAGAGTATTTTTTGAGGTGTTGGTTTAGTTTACTTTCATATTTAATAATTATATTGTATTTTTCTCATGTGTTTTTATGCTAAAATAAAATTTATTCTATGTCAGCAGTTCACATGCATAATTTCAACTTGCTGACATATTCTACTACTTGTGTACAAGCACAAATTCACAGGTAGCTTGAAGTGTTTTAATTTAAAATCACTCTTTCATTATAGCTAAAATGGTAGGGAACGTGGCTGTAGCACTAAATAATTTGGTTTTGATTCTAGCTGATGGCACCCAAATCATTTAGTAAATCAGTACTATATATTCTGAAATCAGTATTATATATTCTGAAATCAGTATTATATATTCTGAAATCAGTATTATATATTCTGAAATCAGTACTATATATTCTGAAATCAGTATTATATATTCTGAAATCAGTACTATATATTCTGAAATCAGTATTATATATTCTGAAATCAGTATTATATATTCTGAAATCAGTACTATATATTCTGAAATCAGTATTATATATTCTGAAATCAGTACTATATATTCTGAAATCAGTATTATATATTTTGAAATCAGTATTATATATTCTGAAATCAGTACTATATATTCTGAAATCAGTATTATATATTCTGAAATCAGTACTATATATTCTGAAATCAGTATTATATATTCTGAAATCAGTACTATATATTCTGAAATCAGTATTATATATTCTGAAATCAGTATTATATATTCTGAAATCAGTACTATATATTCTGAAATCAGTACTATATATTCTGAAATCAGTACTATATATTCTGAAATCAGTATTATATATTCTGAAATCAGTATTATATATTCTGAAATCAGTACTATATATTCTGAAATCAGTATTATATATTCTGAAATCAGTATTATATATTCTGAAATCAGTACTATATATTCTGAAATCAGTACTATATATTCTGAAATCAGTATTATATATTCTGAAATCAGTATTATATATTCTGAAATCAGTACTACATATTAGGTACAATATATAATTCAATGGAAACTTGGTTCTATAATAACAAATACAAAATCTGCATCAATTAAAATATATTAAAGTGTATTTTATGACCTGGCAAGGCTGAGTGCCCCGCCCCACCTTGCTAGTATTTAATATTTATTTTTTAAGATGAAGATCAAATAATGATCTTTTTGAATTTTACTTTGTTGCTTACTTTCTCAATTTGTGGAATCTTTCCTCTCACCCTTCTCTTTCTCGCTCTCAAACCTACATAACTTTTAATTTTCAGTCTCTACTAAATGTTATATCCTTTTCTTCCTTCACTCTCTTCACAGACTGTTGAGACTTTAAATCAGATGATTGAACGCACTCAAACACCACCATTTTATCGTCTGAGTATAATCCAATACAACCAGCCAAGTAAAAATTGCACTGATGATGAAAAACTCTGTGGATCATATCAGAGCAGCACACAATTGGAGAAAGGAATGTTGCATACTAAAAGACACAGCACCCATGAAGATATGACATCTGAAAGGCAATTTTCTTTTTCTCCCATTAAATATTTTATCATGAGACAAACAGAAAATCTCCTACACACAAGTATAATAATTTTTATATATACCATAAAATAACAATATATATGTGTGTGTATACATGTATATATGATCGGTATTCAATAAGTAATGTCCCTGAATCACTTCTACTTGTCTGATCCAGCTTAAGTTTTGATTTATGTCTCTGTAGGTTATGTGGTAAATTACAGTTCTAAACTAATTGTGGTGTTTGAACTGATGTGTAATGGAGCTTGTTTAGTGTCGATTAATGATCCAGTTTTGTATTTGAAAGGATGCTCACCACAAGAGACTTTTGATGAAATGGTAATGATATCCCATCATATGATTTTGTAAAATGCTGGCATTGTGAATTCAAACATAGCCGGAAATCAGTTAAACAACTCCCAGACTTGGACCCCCACCACTTTCATCCTTTGAAGAGACATCTGTCAGTCATGTTGAAGCTGCCATTTTGGAAGATTGATGCATGACTACATTAGTACACGGTCTGTGGAAAATATCATTCATGATCATTTGCATATGCATAAGATGTCTGTCAGATGAATTTTCAGGTTGATGGCAGCTTGGAGGATGGTTTCTCACAGAGAGGATTTATCATCTTTGTTTATGGTAAGATGAATAGACTGGCTCCTATATGCTGATCATCAAAAAACTTGATCGAGTAACAAAGAGCCCATTAGTGTCCAAGAATCTTGCACTCAGTGAAGCTGATGATGCAGGTGTATTGATGCCATGCTGCATGAAATTTTTAGACGTCCCAAGTTACTAATTAAGATCTGAATTTGAATTTTTTCTTAAGACCACTTAAGCCTTATTTTAGGCATCTTCTCGAATTAAAATCATTTCATGGATTTTAATCAAAATTAGAATAAGGATTTTAGACAGTAGCATTATATGTTGATTTTAATTTAACCTATACGTGGATGGGTATTCTTCTAGTTTCCTAAAAATTGAACTTCTAATTCCTCAATTAAACTATCAAAGAATGGTAAAGCATTGTATATTTCTTTTTCCATAATGAAACTATGTAATATGAGTTTCGATTTTTTCTGTTTGTTTTATTTAAGAAATGGACTTATATGCCCTTTTGCTTCAATTTACTTTTCTTTCTTCCTCATTCACTTTATCTTTCTTTCTCTCTCACTTTATCTTTATTTCTCTCTAATTTTCACTTTCTTTCTCTCTCACTTTATCTTTCTTTCTCTCTCACTTTATCTTTCTTTCTCTCTCACTTTATCTTTCTTTCTCTCTCATTTTCTCTTTCTTTCTCTCACTTTATCTTTCTTTCTCTCTCACTTTATCTTTCTTTCTCTCTCACTTTATCTTTCTTTCTCTCTTACTTTATCTTTCTTTCTCTCTCACTTTATCTTTCTTTCTCTCTCACTTTATCTTTCTTTCTCTCTTACTTTATCTTTCTTTCTCTCTCACTTTATCTTTCTTTCTCTCTCACTTTATCTTTCTTTCTCTCATTTTATCTTTCTTTCTCTCACTTTATCTTTCTTTCTCTCTCACTTTATCTTTCTTTCTCTCTCACTTTGTCTTTCTTTTTCTCTCACTGAATCTTTCTTTTTCTCTCACTTTATCTTTTTTCTCTCTCAATGTATCTTTCTTTCTCTCTCACTGTATCTTTCTTTCTCTCTCACTTTATCTTTCTTTTTCTCTCACTGTATCTTTCTTTCTCTCTCACTTTATCTTTCTTTCTCTCTCATTTTCTCTTTCTTTCTCTCACTTTATCTTTCTTTCTCTCTCATTTTCTCTTTCTTTCTCTCACTTTATCTTTCTTTCTCTCTCACTTTATCTTTCTTTCTCTCTCATTTTCTCTTTCTTTCTCTCACTTTATCTTTCTTTCTCTCTCACTTTATCTTTCTTTCTCTCTCATTTTCTCTTTCTTTCTCTCACTTTATCTTTCTTTCTCTCTCACTTTATCTTTCTTTCTCTCTCATTTTCTCTTTCTTTCTCTCACTTTATCTTTCTTTCTCTCTCACTTTATCTTTCTTTCTCTCTCATTTTCTCTTTCTTTCTCTCACTTTATCTTTCTTTCTCTCTCACTTTATCTTTCTTTCTCTCTCATTTTCTCTTTCTTTCTCTCACTTTATCTTTCTTTCTCTCTCACTTTATCTTTCTTTCTCTCTCATTTTCTCTTTCTTTCTCTCACTTTATCTTTCTTTCTCTCTCACTTTATCTTTCTTTCTCTCTCATTTTCTCTTTCTTTCTCTCACTTTATCTTTCTTTCTCTCTCACTGTATCTTTCTTTCTCTCTCACTTTATCTTTCTTTTTCTCTCACTGTATCTTTCTTTCTCTCTCACTTTATCTTTCTTTCTCTCTCATTTTCTCTTTCTTTCTCTCACTTTATCTTTCTTTCTCTCTCATTTTCTCTTTCTTTCTCTCACTTTATCTTTCTTTCTCTCTCACTTTATCTTTCTTTCTCTCTCATTTTCTCTTTCTTTCTCTCACTTTATCTTTCTTTCTCTCTCACTTTATCTTTCTTTCTCTCACTTTATCTTTCTTTCTCTCTTACTTTATCTTTCTTTCTCTCTCACTTTATCTTTCTTTCTCTCTCACTTTATCTTTCTTTCTCTCATTTTATCTTTCTTTCTCTCACTTTATCTTTCTTTCTCTCTCACTTTATCTTTCTTTCTCTCTCACTTTGTCTTTCTTTTTCTCTCACTGTATCTTTCTTTTTCTCTCACTTTATCTTTTTTCTCTCTCAATGTATCTTTCTTTCTCTCTCACTGTATCTTTCTTTCTCTCTCACTTTATCTTTCTTTTTCTCTCACTGTATCTTTCTTTCTCTCTCACTTTATCTTTCTTTCTCTCTCATTTTCTCTTTCTTTCTCTCACTTTATCTTTCTTTCTCTCTCATTTTCTCTTTCTTTCTCTCACTTTATCTTTCTTTCTCTCTCACTTTATCTTTCTTTCTCTCTCATTTTCTCTTTCTTTCTCTCACTTTATCTTTCTTTCTCTCTCACTTTATCTTTCTTTCTCTCTCATTTTCTCTTTCTTTCTCTCACTTTATCTTTCTTTCTCTCTCACTTTATCTTTCTTTCTCTCTCATTTTCTCTTTCTTTCTCTCACTTTATCTTTCTTTCTCTCTCACTTTATCTTTCTTTCTCTCTCACTTTATCTTTCTTTCTCTCTCATTTTCTCTTTCTTTCTCTCACTTTATCTTTCTTTCTCTCTCACTTTATCTTTCTTTCTCTCTCACTTTATCTTTCTTTCTCTCTCATTTTCTCTTTCTGTCTCTCACTTTATCTTTTTTTCTCTCGCACTTTTTCTTTCTTTCTCTCTCACTTTATCTTTCTTCCTCTCTCACTTTATCTTTCTTTCTCTCTCACTTTATCTTTCTTTCTCTCTTACTTTATCTTTCTTTCTCTCTCACTTTATCTTTCTTTCTCTCTCATTTTCTCTTTCTTTCTCTCACTTTATCTTTCTTTCTCTCTCATTTTCTCTTTCTTTCTCTCACTTTATCTTTCTTTCTCTCTCACTTTATCTTTCTTTCTCTCTCACTTTATCTTTCTTTCTCTCTCACTTCATCTTTCTTTCTCTCTCACTTTATCTTTCTTTCTCTCTCACTTTATCTTTCTTTCTCTCTCACTTTACCTTTCTTTCTCTCTCACTTTATCTTTCTTTCTCTCTCATTTTCTCTCTCTTTCTCTCTCATTTTCTCTTTCTTTCTCTCACTTTATCTTTCTTTCTCTCTCATTTTCTCTTTCTTTCTCTCATTTTCTCTTTCTTTCTCTCTCATTTTCTCTTTCTTTATCTCACTTTATCTTTCTTTCTCTCTCACTTTACCTTTCTTTCTCTCTCATTTTCTCTTTCTTTCTCTCACTTTATCTTTCTTTCTCTCTCACTTTATCTTTCTTTCTCTCTCACTTTACCTTTCTTTCTCTCTCACTTTATCTTTCTTTTTCTCTCACTTTATCTTTCTTTCTCTCTCATTTTCTCTTTCTTTCTCTCACTTTATCTTTCTTTCTCTCTCACTTTATCTTTCTTTCTCTCTCACTTTACCTTTCTTTCTCTCTCACTTTATCTTTCTTTCTCTCTCACTTCATCTTTCTTTCTCTCTCACTTCATCTTTCTTTCTCTCTCACTTTATCTTTCTTTCTCTCTCACTTTACCTTTCTTTCTCTCTCACTTTATCTTTCTTTCTCTCTCACTTTACCTTTCTTTCTCTCTCACTTTATCTTTCTTTCTCTCTCACTTTACCTTTCTTTCTCTCTCACTTTACCTTTCTTTCTCTCTCACTTTATCTTTCTTTCTCTCGCACTTTATCTTTCTTTCTCTCGCACTTTATCTTTCTTTCTCTCTCACTTCATCTTTCTTTCTCTCTCACTTCATCTTTCTTTCTCTCTCACTTTATCTTTCTTTCTCTCTCACTTTACCTTTCTTTCTCTCTCACTTTATCTTTCTTTCTCTCTCACTTTACCTTTCTTTCTCTCCCATTTTCTCTTTCTTTCTCTCACTTTATCTTTCTTTCTCTCTCACTTTATCTTTCTTTCTCTCTCACTTTACCTTTCTTTCTCTCTCACTTTATCTTTCTTTCTCTCGCACTTTATCTTTCTTTCTCTCGCACTTTATCTTTCTTTCTCTCTCACTTCATCTTTCTTTCTCTCTCACTTCATCTTTCTTTCTCTCTCACTTTATCTTTCTTTCTCTCTCACTTTACCTTTCTTTCTCTCTCACTTTATCTTTCTTTCTCTCTCACTTTATCTTTCTTTCTCTCGCACTTTATCTTTCTTTCTCTCTCACTTTATCTTTCTTTCTCTCTCACTTTATCTTTCTTTCTCTCTCACTTCATCTTTCTTTCTCTCTCACTTCATCTTTCTTTCTCTCTCACTTCATCTTTCTTTCTCTCTCACTTTATCTTTCTTTCTCTCTCACTTTACCTTTCTTTCTCTCTCACTTTACCTTTCTTTCTCTCTCACTTTATCTTTCTTTCTCTCTCACTTTACCTTTCTTTCTCTCTCACTTTATCTTTCTTTCTCTCGCACTTTATCTTTCTTTCTCTCGCACTTTATCTTTCTTTCTCTCTCGCTTTCTCTTTCTTTCTCTCTCACTTTATCTTTCTTTCTCTCTCATTTTATCTTTCTTTCTTAATCACTTCCACTGACATGTCAGGATGGATTTTATTTTTATAGTGCAATGTCTACAATGGTTTTACCAATAAATTTTAAATAGTGGTTAGGGTCTGCCAGAGCTATGTTTTGTTTTGTTTTTTTTAGTAATTGAGAAGAATTTCAGTTTTTGCTGCATTTTTGCCGATAAATATTCCCATGCTTCCAGAATCTACCATTGCATTCACAATATGTCCATTTATTTTACATTTAGTGAACGTAACTTCTTTAGCTTCTGTCCCTAGTCAGGCAAGACTAGATGGGTAGGTAGTGGCGGATTAGAGTTGTATAATACAGCAGCAGTAGAAGAGGAAGATTTACATACCTGTGGTCTTAAATGTTTAAAAAGTTGTTACAAACCTGCCTTATGCAATTTGTACAAATCTGGGTGGACCAAAAATGAATGAAGAAAAAAGAAATAAAAATGGCCGCTTTGCCTCTTTATATGGCTGCAATGTTACCACCTGAGATGCAAATGAGATGCTCCTGGTTGGAAATAAAAGAGGCCTCATTTTTCAGAGAGGGTGTTCATTTTGAAGTTGGATTTTGAAGAAATAAGTTTGATCAGCAGAAGTGTTTTTGAAGTTGAGAAAGTAATAGCAGAGAGTTGAGTTTTTGGACTAAGGAATTTTAGCAGCAGTGTGTCAAATCTAGCAATTGAGACTTGACTAATTTAACCACAATACCTTAGCCAAATGTTTTTTTTACATTTCCTACACTCAGTGTCATGCGCCAGACATAGCAGTCGTGGATGCCACGAGTACCCACAGAGGAAGCAATTCTCCTTTATAGAGGCTAAGTGGGCGTTTTTCAAAGGAATTACAGCAGTGCCTATGTTGTGGTTGTTTTCATAGCTCTCTGAATGTTTTCCTGCTTGTTCCAGTGATCTGGGCATTGAGTAGGTTTTTTTAGTGTCAGGATTTCTTGAGCAAGCATTGTTGAATTGAGAAAGAAGAGATGCCACTGATAAAGGCATCTCGAATGTACTGTTTTTTGTTTTCTTTGATGGTTACATCATGAAAATCGCACGGTTTTGTGAGTGCTTCCAACTGTTGCATGAGCATGGTAATAGTTTGAACGGGTTGCTTTTTGTCTATTGTATTATTCATTATCTTATTAACAGTATTATTCATGATCTTATTAACAGTATGTATTATTCATTATCTTATTAACAGTATGTATTATTCATTATCTTATTAACAGTATGTATTCATTATCTTATTAACAGTATTATTCATTATCATATTAACAGTATTATTCACTATCTTATTAACAGTATTATTCATTATCTTATTAACAGTATTATTCATTATCTTATTAACAGTATGCATTATTCTTTATCTTATTAACAGTATTATTCCTTATCTTATTAACAGTATGCATTATTCATTATCTTATTAACAGTATTATTCATTATCTTATTAACAGTATGCATTATTCATTATCTTATTAACAGTATGCATTATTCATTATCTTATTAACAGTATTATTCATTATCTTATTAACAGTATTATTCATTATCTTATTAACAGTATTATTCATTATCTTATTTACAGTATGCATTATTCATTATCTTATTAACAGTATTATTCATTATCTTATTAACAGTATTATTCATTATCTTATTAACAGTATTATTCATTATCTTATTAACAGTATTATTCATTATCTTATTAACAGTATTATTCTTTATCTTATTAACAGTATGCATTATTCATTATCTTATTAACAGTATTATTCATTATCTTATTAACAGTATTATTCATTATCTTATTAACAGTATTATTCATTATCTTATTAACAGTATTATTCATTATCTTATTAACAGTATTATTCATTATCTTATTAACAGTATGCATTATTCTTTATCTTATTAACAGTATTATTCATTATCTTATTAACAGTATGTATTCATTATCTTATTAACAGTATTATTCTTTATCTTATTAACAGTATGCATTATTCATTATCTTATTAACAGTATTATTCATTATCTTATTAACAGTATTATTCATTATCTTATTAACAGTATGTATTCATTATCTTATTAACAGTATTATTCATTATCTTATTAACAGTATGCATTATTCATTATCTTATTAACAGTATTATTCATTATCTTATTAACAGTATTATTCATTATCTTATTAACAGTATGTATTCATTATCTTATTAACAGTATTATTCATTATCTTATTAACAGTATGTATTCATTATCTTATTAACAGTATTATTCATTATCTTATTAACAGTATGCATTATTCATTATCTTATTAACAGTATGCATTATTCATTATCTTATTAACAGTATTATTCATTATCTTATTAACAGTATGTATTCATTATCTTATTAACAGTATTATTCATTATCTTATTAACAGTATGTATTCATTATCTTATTAACAGTATTATTCATTATCTTATTAACAGTATGCATTATTCATTATCTTATTAACAGCATTATTCTTTATCTTATTAACAGTATGCATTATTCATTATCTTATTAACAGTATGCATTATTCATTATCTTATTAACAGTATTATTCATTATCTTATTAACAGTATTATTCATTATCTTATTAACAGTATTATTCATTATCTTATTAACAGTATGCATTATTCATTATCTTATTAACAGTATTATTCATTATCTTATTAACAGTATTATTCATTATCTTATTAACAGTATGCATTATTCTTTATCTTATTAACAGTATTATTCCTTATCTTATTAACAGTATGCATTATTCATTATCTTATTAACAGTATTATTCATTATCTTATTAACAGTATGCATTATTCATTATCTTATTAACAGTATGCATTATTCATTATCTTATTAACAGTATTATTCATTATCTTATTAACAGTATTATTCATTATCTTATTAACAGTATTATTCTTTATCTTATTAACAGTATGCATTATTCATTATCTTATTAACAGTATTATTCATTATCTTATTAACAGTATTATTCATTATCTTATTAACAGTATTATTCATTATCTTATTAACAGTATTATTCATTATCTTATTAACAGTATGTATTCATTATCTTATTAACAGTATTATTCATTATCTTATTAACAGTATGTATTCATTATCTTATTAACAGTATTATTCATTATCTTATTAACAGTATGCATTATTCATTATCTTATTAACAGTATGCATTATTCATTATCTTATTAACAGTATTATTCATTATCTTATTAACAGTATGTATTCATTATCTTATTAACAGTATTATTCATTATCTTATTAACAGTATGCATTATTCATTATCTTATTAACAGCATTATTCTTTATCTTATTAACAGTATGCATTATTCATTATCTTATTAACAGTATGCATTATTCATTATCTTATTAACAGTATTATTCATTATCTTATTAACAGTATTATTCATTATCTTATTAACAGTATGTATTATTCATTATCTTATTAACAGTATGCATTATTCATTATCTTATTAACAGTATTATTCATTATCTTATTAACAGTATTATTCTTTATCTTATTAACAGTATGCATTATTCATTATCTTATTAACAGTATTATTCATTATCTTATTAACAGTATGTATTATTCATTATCTTATTAACAGTATTATTCTTTATCTTATTAACAGTATTATTCATTATCTTATTAACAGTATGCATTATTCATTATCTTATTAACAGTATTATTCATTATCTTATTAACAGTATTATTCATTATCTTATTAACAGTATTATTCATTATCTTATTAACAGTATTATTCATTATCTTATTAACAGTATTATTCATTATCTTATTAACAGTATTATTCATTATCTTATTAACAGTATTATTCATTATCTTATTAACAGTATTATTCATTATCTTATTAACAGTATTATTCTTTATCTTATTAACAGTATGTATTATTCACTATCTTATTTACAGTATGCATTATTCATTATCTTATTAACAGTATGCATTATTCATTATCTTATTAACAGTATTATTCATTATCTTATTAACAGTATGCATTATCGATTATCTTATTAACAGTATGCATTATTCATTATCTTATTAACAGTATTATTCATTATCTTATTAACAGTATGCATTATTCATTATCTTATTAAAAGTATGCATTATTCATTATCTTATTAACAGTATGCATTATTCATTATCTTATTAACAGTATGTATTCATTATCTTATTAACAGTATGCATTATTCATTATCTTATTAACAGTATGCATTATTCATTATCTTATTAACAGTATTATTCATTATCTTATTAACAGTATGTATTATTCATTATCTTATTAACAGTATTATTCATTATCTTATTAACAGTATTATTCATTATCTTATTAACAGTGTGCATTATTCATTATCTTATTAACAGTATGCATTATTCATTATCTTATTAACAGTATTATTCATTATCTTATTAACAGTATGCATTATTCATTATCTTATTAACAGTATGCATTATTCATTATCTTATTAACAGTATTATTCATTATCTTATTAACAGTATGCATTATTCATTATCTTATTAAAAGTATGCATTATTCATTATCTTATTAACAGTATGCATTATTCATTATCTTATTAACAGTATGTATTCATTATCTTATTAACAGTATGCATTATTCATTATCTTATTAACAGTATGCATTATTCATTATCTTATTAACAGTATTATTCATTATCTTATTAACAGTATTATTCATTATCTTATTAACAGTATTATTCCTTATCTTATTAACAGTATTATTCATTATCTTATTAACAGTATTATTCATTATCTTATTAACAGTATTATTCATTATCTTATTAACAGTATTATTCATTATCTTATTAACAGTATTATTCATTATCTTATTAACAGTATGTATTATTCATTATCTTATTAACAGTATTATTCATTATCTTATTAACAGTATTATTCATTATCTTATTAACAGTATTATTCCTTATCTTATTACCAGTATTATTCATTATCTTATTAACAGTATTATTCCTTATCTTATTAACAGTATTATTCATTATCTTATTAACAGTATTATTCATTATCTTATTAACAGTATTATTCATTATCTTATTAACAGTATTATTCATTATCTTATTAACAGTATTATTCATTATCTTATTAACAGTATGCATTATTCATTATCTTATTAACAGTATGCATTATTCATTATCTTATTAACAGTATTATTCATTATCTTATTAACAGTATGCATTATTCATTATCTTATTAACAGTATGCATTATTCATTATCTTATTAACAGTATTATTCATTATTTTATTAACAGTATGCATTATTCATTATCTTATTAAAAGTATGCATTATTCATTATCTTATTAACAGTATGCATTATTCATTATCTTATTAACAGTATGTATTCATTATCTTATTAACAGTATGCATTATTCATTATCTTATTAACAGTATGCATTATTCATTATCTTATTAACAGTATTATTCATTATCTTATTAACAGTATGTATTATTCATTATCTTATTAACAGTATTATTCATTATCTTATTAACAGTATTATTCATTATCTTATTAACAGTATTATTCATTATCTTATTAACAGTATTATTTATTATCTTATTAACAGTATGCATTATTCTTTATCTTATTAACAGTATTATTATTCATTATCTTATTAACAGTATTATTCATTATCTTATTAACAGTATTATTCATTATCTTATTAACAGTATTATTATTCATTATCTTATTAACAGTATTATTATTCATTATCTTATTAACAGTATTATTCATTATCTTATTAACAGTATTATTCATTATCTTATTAACAGTATGCATTATTCTTTATCTTATTAACAGTATTATTATTCATTATCTTATTAACAGTATTATTCATTATCTTATTAACAGTATGTATTATTCATTATCTTATTAACAGTATTATTCATTATCTTATTAACAGTATGCATTATTCTTTATCTTATTAACAGTATTATTCATTATCTTATTAACAGTATTATTCACTATCTTATTAACAGTATTATTCATTATCTTATTAACAGTATTATTCATTATCTTATTAACAGTATTATTCATTATCTTATTAACAGTATTATTCATTATCTTATTAAAAGTATTATTCATTATCTTATTAACAGTATTATTCATTATCTTATGAACAGTATTATTCACTATCTTATTAACAGTATTATTCATTATCTTATGAACAGTATTATTCATTATCTTATTAACAGTATTATTCATTATCTTATTAACAGTATTATTCATTATCTTATTAACAGTATTATTCACTATCTTATTAACAGTATTATTCATTATCTTATTAACAGTATTATTCATTATCTTATTAACAGTATTATTCATTATCTTATTAACAGTATTATTCACTATCTTATTAACAGTATTATTCATTATCTTATTAACAGTATTATTCATTATCTTATTAACAGTATGCATTATTCTTTATCTTATTAACAGTATTATTCATTATCTTATTAACAGTATTATTCATTATCTTATTAACAGTATTATTCATTATCTTATTAACAGTATTATTCATTATCTTATTAACAGTATTATTCATTATCTTATTAACAGTATTATTCATTATCTTATTAACAGTATGCATTATTCTTTATCTTATTAACAGTATTATTCATTATCTTATGAACAGTATTATTCATTATCTTATTAACAGTATTATTCATTATCTTATTAACAGTATTATTCATTATCTTATTAACAGTATTATTCATTATCTTATTAACAGTATTATTCACTATCTTATTAACAGTATTATTCACTATCTTATTAACAGTATTATTCATTATCTTATTAACAGTATTATTCATTATCTTATTAACAGTATTATTCATTATCTTATTAACAGTATTATTCACTATCTTATTAACAGTATTATACATTATCTTATTAACAGTATGTATTATTCATTATCTTATTAACAGTATGCATTATTCATTATCTTATTAACAGTATGTATTCATTATCTTATTAACAGTATTATTCATTATCTTATTAACAGTATGCATTATTCATTATCTTATTAACAGTATTATTCATTATCTTATTAACAGTATGTATTCATTATCTTATTAACAGTATGCATTATTCATTATCTTATTAACAGTATTATTCATTATCTTATTAACAGTATGTGTTCATTATCTTATTAACAGTATGCATTATTCATTATCTTATTAACAGTATTATTCATTATCTTATTAACAGTATGTATTCATTATCTTATTAACAGTATGCATTATTCATTATCTTATTAACAGTATTATTCATTATCTTATTAACAGTATGTATTATTCATCATCTTATTAACAGTATTATTCATTATCTTATTAACAGTATGTATTCATTATCTTATTAACAGTATGCATTATTCATTATCTTATTAACAGTATTATTCATTATCTTATTAACAGTATGCATTATTCATTATCTTATTAACAGTATGCATTATTCATTATCTTATTAACAGTATTATTCATTATCTTATTAACAGTATGTATTCATTATCTTATTAACAGTATGCATTATTCATTATCTTATTAACAGTATTATTCATTATCTTATTAACAGTATTATTCATTATCTTATTAACAGTATTATTCACTATCTTATTAACAGTATTATTCATTATCTTATTAACAGTATTATTCATTATCTTATTAACAGTATGCATTATTCTTTATCTTATTAACAGTATTATTCATTATCTTATTAACAGTATTATTCATTATCTTATTAACAGTATTATTCATTATCTTATTAACAGTATTATTCATTATCTTATTAACAGTATTATTCATTATCTTATTAACAGTATTATTCATTATCTTATTAACAGTATTATTCATTATCTTATTAACAGTATTATTCATTATCTTATTAACATTATTATTCATTATCTTATTAACAGTATTATTCATTATCTTATTAACAGTATGTATTATTCTTTATCTTTTTAACAGTATTATTCATTATCTTATTAACAGTATTATTCATTATCTTATTAACAGTATTATTCATTATCTTATTAACAGTATTATTCATTATCTTATTAACAGTATGCATTATTCTTTATCTTATTAACAGTATTATTCATTATCTTATTAACAGTATTATTCATTATCTTATTAACAGTATTATTCATTATCTTATTAACAGTATTATTCATTATCTTATTAACAGTATTATTCATTATCTTATTAACAGTATTATTCATTATCTTATTAACAGTATTATTCATTATCTTATTAACAGTATTATTCATTATCTTATTAACAGTATTATTCATTATCTTATTAACAGTATTATTCATTATCTTATTAACAGTATTATTCATTATCTTATTAACAGTATTATTCATTATCTTATTAACAGTATTATTCATTATCTTATTAACAGTATTATTCATTATCTTATTAACAGTATGCATTATTCTTTATCTTATTAACAGTATTATTCATTATCTTATTAACAGTATTATTCATTATCTTATTAACAGTATTATTCATTATCTTATTAACAGTATTATTCATTATCTTATTAACAGTATTATTCATTATCTTATTAACAGTATTATTCACTATTTTATTAACAGTATTATTCATTATCTTATTAACAGTATTATTCATTATCTTATTAACAGTATGCATTATTCTTTATCTTATTAACAGTATTATTCATTATCTTATTAACAGTATTATTCACTATCTTATTAACAGTATTATTCATTATCTTATTAACAGTATTATTCATTATCTTATTAACAGTATTATTCATTATCTTATTAACAGTATTATTCACTATCTTATTAACAGTATTATACATTATCTTATTAACAGTATGTATTATTCATTATCTTATTAACAGTATGCATTATTCATTATCTTATTAACAGTATTATTCATTATCTTATTAACAGTATTATTCATTATCTTATTAACAGTATGCATTATTCATTATCTTATTAACAGTATTATTCATTATCTTATTAACAGTATGTATTCATTATCTTATTAACAGTATGCATTATTCATTATCTTATTAACAGTATTATTCATTATCTTATTAACAGTATGTGTTCATTATCTTATTAACAGTATGCATTATTCATTATCTTATTAACAGTATTATTCATTATCTTATTAACAGTATGTATTCATTATCTTATTAACAGTATGCATTATTCATTATCTTATTAACAGTATTATTCATTATCTTATTAACAGTATTATTCATTATCTTATTAACAGTATTATTCATTATCTTATTAACAGTATTATTCATCATCTTATTAACAGTATTATTCATTATCTTATTAACAGTATGTATTTATTATCTTATTAACAGTATGCATTATTCATTATCTTATTAACAGTATTATTCATTATCTTATTAACAGTATGCATTATTCATTATCTTATTAACAGTATTATTCATTATCTTATTAACAGTATTATTCATTATCTTATTAACAGTATTATTCATTATCTTATTAACAGTATGCATTATTCATTATCTTATTAACAGTATGCATTATTCATTATCTTATTAACAGTATTATTCATTATCTTATTAACAGTATTATTCATCATCTTATTAACAGTATTATTCATTATCTTATTAACAGTATGCATTATTCATTATCTTATTAACAGTATTATTCATTATCTTATTAACAGTATTATTCATTATCTTATTAACAGTATTATTCATTATCTTATTAACAGTATTATTCATTATCTTATTAACAGTATGCATTATTCATTATCTTATTAACAGTATTATTCATTATCTTATTAACAGTATGTGTTCATTATCTTATTAACAGTATGCATTATTCATTATCTTATTAACAGTATTATTCATTATCTTATTAACAGTATGTATTCATTATCTTATTAACAGTATTATTCATTATCTTATTAACAGTATTATTCATTATCTTATTAACAGTATTATTCATTATCTTATTAACAGCATTATTCATTATCTTATTAACAGTATTATTCATTATCTTATTAACAGCATTATTCATTATCTTATTAACAGCATTATTCATTATCTTATTAACAGTATTATTCATCATCTTATTAACAGTATTATTCATTATCTTATTAACAGTATGTATTCATTATCTTATTAACAGTATGCATTATTCATTATCTTATTGACAGTATTATTCATTATCTTATTAACAGTATGCATTATTCATTATCTTATTAACAGTATGCATTATTCATTATCTTATTAACAGTATTATTCATTATCTTATTAACAGTATGTATTCATTATCTTATTAACAGTATGCATTAATTATTATCTTATTAACAGTATTATTCATTATCTTATTAACAGTATGTATTCATTATCTTTTTAACAGTATGCATTATTCATTATCTTATTAAAAGTATTATTCATTATCTTATTAACAGTATTATTCATTATTTTATTAACAGTATGCATTATTCATTATCTTATTAACAGTATGCATTATTCATTATCTTATTAACAGTATTATTCATTATCTTATTAACAGTATGTATTCATTATCTTATTAACAGTATCCATTATTCATTATCTTATTAACAGTATTATTCATTATCTTATTAACAGTATGTATTCATTATCTTTTTAACAGTATGCATTATTCATTATCTTATTAAAAGTATTATTCATTATCTTATTAACAGTATGCATTATTCATTATCTTATTAACAGTATGCATTATTCATTATCTTATTAACAGTATGCATTATTCATTATCTTATTAACAGTATTATTCATTATCTTATTAACAGTATTATTCATTATTTTATTAACAGTATTATTCATTATCTTATTAACAGTATTATTCATTATTTTATTAACAGTATGCATTATTCATTATCTTATTAACAGTATGCATTATTCATTATCTTATTAACAGTATGCATTATTCTTTACCTTATTAACAGTATTATTCATTATCTTATTAACAGTATTATTCATTATCTTATTAACAGTATTATTCATTATCTTATTAACAGTATTATTCATTATTTTATTAACAGTATGCATTATTCATTATCTTATTAACAGTATGCATTATTCATTATCTTATTAACAGTATGCATTATTCATTATCTTATTAACAGTATGTATTCATTATCTTATTAACAGTATGCATTATTCATTATCTTATTAACAGTATTATTCATTATCTTATTAACAGTATGCATTATTCATTATCTTATTAACAGTATGCATTATTCATTATCTTATTAACAGTATTATTCATTATCTTATTAACAGTATGTATTCATTATCTTATTAACAGTATGCATTATTCATTATCTTATTAACAGTATTATTCATTATCTTATTAACAGTATGCATTATTCATTATCTTATTAACAGTATGTATTATTCATTATTTTATTAACAGTATGCATTATTCATTATCTTATTAACAATATGCATTATTCATTATCTTATTAACAGTATTATTCATTATCTTATTAACAGTATGTATTCATTATCTTATTAACAGTATGCATTATTCATTATCTTATTAACAGTATTTATTCATTATCTTATTAACAGTATTATTCATTATCTTATTAACAGTATGCATTATTCATTATCTTATTAACAGTATGCATTATTCATTATCTTATTAACAGTATGTATTATTCATTATCTTATTAACAGTATTATTCATTATATTATTAACAGTATTATTCATTATCTTATTAACAATATGCATTATTCATTATCTTATTAACAGTATTATTCATTATCTTATTAACAGTATTATTCATTATCTTATTAACAGTATTATTCATTATCTTATTAACAGTATTATTCATTATCTTATTAACAGTATTATTCATTATCTTATTAACAGTATTATTCATTATCTTATTAACAGTATGCATTATTCATTATCTTATTAACAGTATGTATTATTCATTATCTTATTAACAGTATGTATTCATTATCTTATTAACAATATGCATTATTCATTATCTTATTAACAGTATTATTCATTATCTTATTAACAGTATTATTCACTATCTTATTAACAGTATTATTCATTATCTTATTAACAGTATGCATTATTCATTATCTTATTAACAGTATGCATTATTCATTATCTTATTAACAGTATGTATTCATTATCTTATTAACAGTATGCATTATTCATTATCTTATTAACAGTATTATTCATTATCTTATTAACAGTATGTATTATTCATTATCTTATTAACAGCATTATTCATTATCTTATTAACAGTATGCATTATTCATTATCTTATTAACAGTATGCATTATTCATTATCTTATTAACAGTATGTATTATTCCTTATCTTATTAACAGTATTATTCATTATATTATTAACAGTATTATTCATTATCTTATTAACAGTATGCATTATTCATTATCTGATTAACAGTATTATACATTATCTTATTAACAGTATGTATTATTCATTATCCTATTAACAGTATGCATTATTCATTATCTTATTAACAGTATTATTCATTATCTTATTAACAGTATGCATTATTCGTTATCTTATTAACAGTATTATTCATTATCTTATTAACAGTATGCATTATTCTTTATCTTATTAACAGCATGCATTATTCTTTATCTTATTAACAGTATGCATCATTCTTTATCTTATTAACAGTATTATTCATTATCTTATTAACAGTATGGATTATTCTTTATCTTATTAACAGTATTATTCATTATCTTATTAACAGTATGTGTTCATTATCTTATTAACAGTATGCATTATTCATTATCTTATTAACAGCATGCATTATTCTTTATCTTATTAACAGTATGCATCATTCTTTATCTTATTAACAGTATTATTCTTTATCTTATTAACAGTATGGATTATTCTTTATCTTATTAACAGTATTATTCATTATCTTATTAACAGTATGTGTTCATTATCTTATTAACAGTATGCATTATTCATTATCTTATTAACAGCATGCATTATTCATTATCTTATTAACAGTATTATTCATTATCTTATTAACAGTATTATTCATTATCTTATTAACAGTATGCATTATTCATTATCTTATTAACACTATGTATTATTCATTATCTTATTAACAGTAACTTATATGTTATTCATTATCTTATTAACAGTAACTGATATGTTATTCATTATCTTATTAACAGTATGTATTCATTATCTTATTAACAGTATGCATTATTCATTATCTTAACAGTAACTGATATGTTATTCATTATCTTATTAACAGTATGTATTCATTATCTTATTTACAGTATGCATTATTCATTATATTATTAACAGTAACTGATATGTTATTCTTTATCTTATTAACAGTATGTATTCATTATCTTATTAACAGTATGTATTATTCATTATCTTATTAACAGTAACTGATATGTTATTCATTATCTTATTAACAGTATGCATTATTCATTATCTTATTAACAGTATGCATTATTCATTATCTTATAAACAGTATGTATTATTCATTATCTTATTAACAGTAACTGATATGTTATTCATTATCTTATTGACAGTAACTGGTATGTTATTCATTATCTTATCAACAGTAAATGATATCTTAAAACGAAGATGTTTTGGCGATTGTTTTCAATTTTGCTATTGTTGATAGTGATTAAGTAGCTTTCGAAAGTCAGTTTCCAGTGCTTGTATATTTCCAAGTTTAAGGCTGTAGGTTCAACATTGAATCTTTCAGGGCACAGTAGTCTGTCCATTTTTTGTTTTGTTTTGTTTTGTTAGTTAATAAAATTGTAATGAACTGAAAAGAATATCTAAGAAGGGAAAATGACTGGTACACCGTTGATATAGGTTTTATTAACTAACAAAGAATACATGTGCTGTGATTTTCGTACAGTTTTGTAATGGCGGAAGGGCATCTTCCGGCCAAGGGGGATATGTCATTTCATTACCACTAAGGGATAAAGCCAAAGGGGCAGGGGGACGAGTAATTTAAAACTATAATAGATAGGAAAGGTAGAAGGCTTCTATTTTATCGATTAATAACTTCCTGTCTAAAAACGATCACTTATTGCAAATTAACACCCTTCACTAAGTCTGAATGCTAAGCCCCTCTCCCACCTAAAAGAAAAGGAAATTTTCCAATCCTACCACTAGCTATACATTTGAGTGGAACCACCCCAAAAACTCTTAACACTTTTACTAAACCTAAGTTTGCATGTCAAGTATTTCCCCCCCCAATAAAAAACCTCGAAAACCACAAAAAATAGATCCTGACCTTCCTGTAAAGTGCACAGAATTTATGTACGAAAACAATAAAAAAGACAATTTGTCACCTGATCTAAAACACTAGAATGATCTGAAAGAGGATGATTACATTAAATTCATATGTAAAACTGATTTCTAAAATAATTGCCTTTTTTTTCTTCTTTTCCCTGATTGCAGAGTTTTTACGTATAATCGCCTACAAAATAGTAATAAATAAATAAATTGCGAACAGACGGGCTTATCTGACAAACGCTCGAGGTGTGCACTCTGCAAAGCGGGCACGTCCAAAGAAAAATGGCAAGATGGCGGCAGCCGGTTAATATTGCCAAGTAATCACGCAAAATCTCGTGTTCTCTCGCACACATGAGAGTTCAGCTTAGCATAAAAACGGGTCACTGTGAGCAAGAAGGGAGAAGGAAAAACGTAGTCAAGACAAAGACGACGCTTCTGACGACTGAGAAGAAAAAAGAAGAAAAAGAGCAAGAAGTAGAAGAGGAAGAAGAGAACGATACATGAGAAGATGAGGTGTGTGCGGTTTTGAGTAAATCGAAACAGACAGAAAAAAACTCTGATTACAAGCTATCTCGGCTGTGGTATGGAGAAATTTGACATCAGATTAATTCCGGAATTCGATGGCTTCCCCACTGGTCCCTCGGTGGTAGAATGGCTGGAAAAGGCTGAGCGCGTTTGCCGGTTGTGCAAGATTAAAGACCCAGCTATGGTTATCCCATTGAGACTCACTAAAGGGGCTTATGCCGTGTACCAGCAGCTAGGGGAGGATCCGACCATGGAGCAGATTACACAAGCGCTATACGGGGCATTTGGTACAGACCCTTTTGTCGCCTGGAGGCAGTTTTCCGAACGTCGACTTGGGCCGGGGGAGACAGTGGATGTCTACATGGCCGACTTGAAAAAGCTTGCCACTCCCTTCGGCGGTGCAAGTGATCGCATATTGGCATGCGCCTTTTTGTCGGGACTTCCGGATGAGGCAAGTCGACTGCTGCGAGCATCGTCAAGACTCACTGAGATTGGATTGGAGGAGTTATTGGCGAGAGCACGAAACATCTTGAAAGACGATCGAGAACTAGTCTCCGCAGCTGTTGACATTCTGGACTCGCCAACGAAGGGTCTACGATGCTATACCTGTGGTGGCCCCAACCACTTTTCCAGAGACTGCAAAAGCGGTACAAGGCGCACCCCTAATTATGGAGCATGACAAGTAATACAGTGTCACCAATGCAATAAGCCAGGCCACATAGTGCGGAATTGTCCGGGAAACAGGCAAGGGGAGGACGCCGCAGCGCTAGCACCCTCCCCAACGCGGCATTGAACAAAGCGCTGCCTGCAGTAACAGTTCAAGTTGATGGATGTGAACGTTCAGCGCTGGTTGACACCGGCTGTACCCAAACCCTTCTTTGAAAGGAATATTGCGCCACATGGAAGAAACGAAGGATCCCTGTACTTACTGTTGGCCAAGGCTCATTGGTGTGTTGTGGGGTCAGCGTTGTTCATATCAGCATTGGCAATGGCTCTCCGGTTGCTGTGACGGTGTTAGTGGTCGATGGGAAGCTGCTCGGATATAACCTTCTCCTTGGAATGGACGCTATCACACAGCTAGGCGGAATTACTGTGAACGGCGCCGGTGATGTGAGCTTCTCTCGACCAAACAAACAAATGTGTGCAGCAATCACTCTCGATGAGCCCGACTTCCATGCAGAATACAATAAGGGCACAAACACTTGGACAGCGTCCTGGAAATGGGCAGGCGACCAGCCACCAGTGTCATTGCGGAATTGACTTACAGAGTATCCCCCTCCTGCGTGGCTTAGGGGACAGTACGAGGCAGAACTTCAAGTGTGGCTGGATAATGGCTGGTTAGTTCCATACCCAGAGGATGAGCTCGGGCCCCCGCAGGGGCTAATTCCCCTGATGGCTGTCAGACAAGAGAACAAGCAGAAAGTTCGACCTGTTCTTGATTACCGGGAACTTAATGAATACGTTGACCCACACACTGCAAGGGCTGATGTCTGTGCTCATAAACTACGGGAGTGGCGGCGGCAGGTTGCGGAAGCAGCCATACTGGACTTGCGAAGAGCGTACTTGCAAATACGTGTTGAGAAATCGCTGTGGCCGTTCCAGACGGTGGTGATCAAAGGAACTCGCTATTGCTTGACCAGGCTAGGATTCGGCATGAATGTAGCCCCTAACATCATGACAGCAATCATGCAAGCGATCCGGCGTCAAGATGAAGCGGTGCAACATGCGACATCGTCGTATATAGACGACATTTTTGTCAATGAGAGCCTCCTGTCTGCCCAGGCGGTCAAAGAACACTTCGAGCACTTCGGATTGTCGTGCAAGGAGCCGGAGCGGCTACAGGACGGGGCGAAAGTGCTCGGACTGCATGTGAGCGGAAGTGCAGATGGCCTTCAATG
The DNA here is from genome assembly GCF_053919585.1 of Euprymna scolopes. Classification (NCBI taxonomy): domain Eukaryota; kingdom Metazoa; phylum Mollusca; class Cephalopoda; order Sepiida; family Sepiolidae; genus Euprymna; species Euprymna scolopes. The sequence continues at coordinate 83,835,972 of NC_136490.1, forward strand.
GGGAAGGAGTGGTGAAATCCCGGAAATCCCATCTACCATCACACGTCGGAGCACGTTTTCCATTTGCGGAAAATTGGTGGGTCACTTCCCTGTGTGTGGGTGGCTCCGAGTGGCTGTAGCGGCCATAAAGCGACGGGCAACTTCTATGTCAACTGGATGGGACGATGAGGTGCATGATCCTGCCCTGCGAAGCATGCTGGTGGAAGTTGTGGCCAGAATGACCAATGATGACCCTGTACGGGGGAGCTGGTGCGTTGATGGGAGTGAATTTACAGTTTGGGTAGACGCCAGCTCACTTGCCCTTGGCGTTGCTCTGGCGGTCGACGGAAGGATAATAGAAGATGCCTGCTGGCTTCGGCCGGAGAATGACGCCAAGCATATAAACCTAGCTGAACTCGATGCTACACTGAAAGGAGTCAATCTAGCGCTTCAGTGGCAAGCTAGAATCCTTCACATCATCACGGATTCCACGTGTGTGCATCAGTGGATGACCAATGCCTTGAACGGAAAAGCACGTCTGACAACGAAGGCGTCGGCCGAAATGTTGATCCGGAGGCGGCTTGCTACCCTAACCACTAAGGAATACGACTTGGTCATAGATGTGACACTGGTGCAGTCCTGTTTGAATCAGGCAGATCGTCTGACCAGAGTGCCACGCCGTTGGCTAGACCTGCCAAAAGAAGTGAACGAGTCAGCACCTGTAAATTGCGCTGCAGTGGGACATAGACTCAGCCCGGAGCATATTAATGATGTCCATTGCCAAAGCCGGCACCCCGGTGTAAACCGAACGCTTTACTTCGCCAGATTGGTTGACCCCTCTGTGTCTCGGAGGGCTGTGAAATCTGTTGTGGGAAGCTGCAACACCTGCCGATCGATCGACCCAGCACCTGTCCGGTGGAAGAAGGGAATACTCAGTGTGAAGCGTAATTGGGATAGGATTGCGATGGACATAACGCACTACAACGGGAGGCATTTTTTGACGCTTATCGACTGTGGACCATCTAGGTTTTCATTGTGGCGGCCCCTTCGCCGGCAGGACGCGGCTGCCATTATCCATGAGTTGGAAGATGTGTTCCTCGAGCGTGGCCCTCCTTCTGAGATACTCACCGACAATGGCCCCGCTTTTGTTAGTGAGCCGTTTAAACAGTTTGCAGATGGCTGGGGTGTCCATCTGCGTTTTCGGTGTGCCCATGTTCCCAGTGGAAACGGGATTATTGAGCGCAATCACAGAACTGTTAAGACAATCGCAGCGCGGAAGGGGTGTACAGTACCTGAAGCAGTCTATTGGTACAACGTCACCCCTAAGGACGATGTTTCACCCTCCACCGCGCCAGCCAACGCGCTACATACATACCGTGTCAGGGTGAGAGGTTTGGAGAGCAGCTCACTACCCGAACCGGAGCCACCACAAAAGAACATAAAAGAGGGAGATGTCGTCTGGGTTAAAAAACCCCGAGGCCAGTGCACGACTCGCTACGGAACCGGTCATGTCACTGAAGTGATCAGCCCGCAGGCAGTGCGAGTTGATGGAGTACCTCGTCATATTAAAGACTTAAGATCAGTATTCCAAACGTAGCTGCCGCTTGACGAAGATAGTGAAATTGAATCCGTGACCAGCGACCCATCATTCTGGTTCATGACGGCTTCAACGCACAGCGACACTGAGAGTGGTAGTCTTCAAAGTACTGACCCTCCTGCTGATGATGAAGACCCGGACAGTGATACTGCAATGCTCAGCTTTAGGTTCGCCGACCTTCGTGTCACGGAAGACAGCGCAGACGATGATGAAGCCCCGAATCCCCCTCTCCGAAGAAGCACTCGAAGGAAAAGGCCACCGCCTTCCTGCTCTTTCTGTGATAATGAGATCAGGGGGGAGTGTGTAATAAATTGCGAACAGACGGGCTTACCTGACAAACGCTCGAGGTGTGCACTCTGCAAAGTGGGCACGTCCAAAGTAAAATGGCAAGATGGCGGCGGCCGGTTAATATTGCCAAGTAATCACGCAAAATCTCGTGTTCTCTCGCACACACGAGAGTTCAGCTTAGCATAAAAACGGGTCACTGTGAGCAAGAAGGGAGAAGGAAAAACGTAGTCAAGACAAAGACGACGCTTCTGACGACTGAGAAGAAAAAAGAAGAAAAAGAGCAAGAAGTAGAAGAGGAAGAAGAGAACGATACATGAGAAGATGAGGTGTGTGCGGTTTTGAGTAAATCGAAACAGACAGAAAGAAAAACTCTGATTACATTTGTCAGTGTGGATATTTACCAAAAGGGTGTTCAGCAAAATAATTCTGTGTTTTTTTTTTTGTTTTTGTTTTTTTATAGCAGTGGTTAATACTGAGAAGTTTTAAAAATTTTACTTACCCTAACTCCCATAAAAATCTAGAATGACCTTGGTTTTAATTTTTAATTTTTGTCATTGATTACTCCTATCTAAATGATAATTGAATTGTTTTGATTGAAAATCATATTAACAGAAACAAAAGTTGATTTTATATGTTGGAATAAACATTTCAATCATCTATTAAACTTACTTGAACAGTATTAATCTCTAAGGTTCTCAAATGTTAACTATTTGTGTTTTTAATGTTGTTTATGGATCTTATCATGTTTAAAAACACTTGGTTATTCAATAATTTATATTATTATGTATTTCTTTTTTCAGTTCACTCAGAACAGAATCCACAACATCATTGCGAAGTATTTCCAGTTCATCTTCAGTCAGCAGCAATAAAGAACATAATGGTATAAAAAAGTATTCCTTCATTAATATTAATTTTTTAAATATATGAGATGCATTTTCAGATTGATTTGAGAATCAACAAATGGTTTGTACTTTCTGATTTTTGAAAATGTCCGGATAATCGATTCTATTTCAAAACCCATGTATGCAAAAAATGGGGTTCAAATGGTTGAATAAAATGTTTTATTATAGGAATGACTAACATGTGCACTCTATGAATTGAAAGGAAATTGTTACAGTTGACATCTTATGATAAAACTGGCAGGGCTACCTGGCATTGCCTGGGGCTATAAAAATAAACAATAAGTGTTTATTTTAAAATGAAGGAATAAGATAAGACAAAATTGATAATGATCGGTCAATTAATTTTGGTGTAAATTTTATTCAAACAAATATAAAACATTTAATGCTGTAATTTTACCGTAGCTTTATTTAAGATCACATTCAATAGTATTGCGATGAATCGTGCTGAAAAAATAATGTTATTATTTGGTAAGGAGGTTTTGTTAACTATTCTGTACTTACATATGTTATGGGGACTTATGCAGAAGACTGACCATGATATTTTTTTTAGATAGGATTTTCAGATTAAATCTAGTTCTTATGGCATGATTTGTTTCTTAAAATGTTAGGTGAAAGTACAGATTAGTTAGAAAACTTCTTCTCATGAGTACATGAGTATCGACATATGTTTGTGTGTGTCTGTGTGTACATACATTACAGATTAGGCAGGGCGTAGGTTGTAGTCAGGGATATTATGTATAATCTAAAAAATAGACTAACAGTAGCAGCCAAAAAATGTAATTTACTATATTAATAAAAATATATTTTAAAAAACCCAACACAATAAAATTATGTAAGAAAGAAAAAAATCAAAAAACAAAACAGAAATCCGATGATGATAAAAATAGCAGGTTAAGAAGAAGAAAGAGAAAGAAGAAGAAAAAGAAAGGAGGAAATGTTATCACATTGTCAGATGTATGCTCAACTGAACACACACACACACACACACACACATGCATGCACAAACTATAAGAATCATTAGTGAAGGGAAATATGTGCAGTGAGAGAGAGAGGAAGGGGAGAGTAACCTTTTTACACACACTATGGACGCCGTAGAATAATAGGGAACAGCAGTCCAACAGCTACAAAGCCACTACTAAAGTTAATTATATCGTATGCACGCAAACACACCACACGACTGTAATGACCTATGCATTAAATGAACTTGACATTGGGTGAAATGATATGTCTCTTAGTGATGCCATATTTTAATTTTAGTAACCATTTGTGAAGAACTGCATTCCAAAATATGAGAATTTTCAGAGCTCAGCCAATCAGAATGGGTGGGCTTTGGCGAGGGAGCCTTTATTATTTATGATTGGAAATTGGAAAGATTATGTTAGGTCTATGTATGTATTAGCCAGTTACAGTCAGTGTAATCACAGAATCTGTGGAACATGTAGAATTCATCCCGGTGACAACTGGTAGCAGTGGTAGGACTAAATATTTGAATTTGTATGTGGCATCTCTTGTTGCAAACCTACAATACTTTCGTCCAGAGGGGAATTTCTGCAGCTACTTTATTAATATATAGAGATAAGGAGAATTAGAAACAAGAAGAATCAAATAGAGGAATTACACTGAGCAAGAATTTTTGTACTTTTTGAATGTTCTTTACATATTTTTACAATTGAAAAACCGCAGACAACAGATTTGTTGTTGACCAGTGTAATAGCACATACATATGTTGCAGAAAAGATTAAAGCCTTTGTGTACATACGACATAGAAGAGTTAACAAAGGGAAGTAATAATCTGAGTGATTTAATAACACCTTTACATGCTCTCATATATTCTGATGAACTATCATGAATTAGTTACATGACTGAAGTATTAAACATTTATTTATGTCATTTAAAAATAAGGAAGCTGGGTGCACAATGAATTCTTTTGGTTCCCCCAGACATATGATGATATCTGTAGTGTCATAGCTATCTCTTTCCTCACTGCCCTTCTACTTAATGGCAGAGGTAAGTAACTGAGGGATACAACCTGATCTCTTTGTTGATTGGTCCAAGGATATTGCAAACCTTTTTAGACTACTCGGCTTAACACCGCCATTTTTAAGTACTTAATTCTACCAGTGCTTGAGCTAAATTTTTATGTATCTAATTTGAATGCAACTCCACTTTGGCAAAATTTTGTGAGAATTTTCTTTATTCTCCTTTGCATATGTCTGCAGATGATAGTGATGGTATTTCAAATGTGTCCATTAGCAAGTTGAATAAAATGTGTTTCTAGTATTGTAACATTACCCAACACATTGTAGCCTCAGTCGTAAAGTAGAAAAAGAATCGAAAAAAACTTCAACTTGTTTTTCCTATTGTAACAATGATATTTATTTCCTCATTTTCCCGCCAGGCATGACTTCTTGTTATGGCCATGACATCACTCATATCATGCTCTCGAACGTCGATCAAATCTCTAATATGATCATCTCCTCTAACATGCTCTTTCTATATTTTATAGTCTTTTTCTTTACAGGTGACATCATTTCACATCTGCATTCTGTTACAGTATATCTGGGACGTGTTTTGTTTTGTTTCAAGACATTTTATGCATTCAACACTAGCTAGTGAGTGGCACCTGGCATTGCCCAGTCATAAAATATGCTTAAACATGATATTTTAATTTATCCAGATTTTGTATATATTATAAAAGAGTCAATTTTTTTATTGATTATTTCATGTGATAATGTACCCAATATAGAGTTGTGATTTCAAAACTAAAAACGTAAAAAACATTGTGCCTTGAATGCTATCAGACATTGTGAGTTTTGTAAATGATTACAATGAATGAATATGCTGTGTTGTTACTTTCATTGTATTTATTAATGTTTTTACTCGATTTTACATGAATAAAATATTTTTTAATATTTTTATATTTTGATATCTTTATTAAAATATTTTAGCTCCTGGAAAAATAGTTGAATCCCTTCCCCTCTAAAATGTATAGCTTTCAAATCGTAAACTGCTTTGACCAATTCCGGAATCAAAAAAAATATATGTAGATGTTTGTACAAACAAAATTGTGAAAATAAAGTGTTTTTGATCGAATGACATTTTTGCAAGAATTAATTCCTATTTAAGTCACACAAATATTTTTGAGTTGAGAACAAATGATGTTGAAATTCTGTTTTCTTTTTTTCCCATGAGGAAATGAATTGGTTTTGTGATTGAATATTATTTTTCAAGAAGCAATTCCTATTTCAGCCATATGAATTCTTTTGAGTTGAGACCCAATGTATAGTAGTGATTCTAAAATATATATAAACAAATCGATTCAGCTCTATGGGTGCTTGCCATTACCCAGTCGTAAAGTACACCTAAAAATGATATTTTAATTTATCCAGATTTCATGTATATGATTATGAAGTCAATTCTCTATCAATTTTCATATAATATTGTACACAATGTATAGTTGTAATTTTAGAAGTTAAAAAAACATGACTTGGTGCCATCAGCTAGAATCAAAATGGACACCAAAAACAAAACTAAAGCAGTGAAGCCTGTAACATTACCACTGGACCATCATCACTTGCATATGTAGTATTTAAAAAGAATCATCACTTGCATATGTAGTATTTAAAAAGAATCATCACTTGCATATGTAGTATTTAAAAAGAATCATCACTTGCATATGTAGTATTTAAAAAGAATCATCACTTGCATATGTAGTATTTAAAAAGAATCATCACTTGCATATGTAGTATTTAAAAATAATCATCACTTGCATATGTAGTATTTAAAAAGAATCATCACTTGCATATGTAGTATTTAAAAAGAATCATCACTTGCATATGTAGTATTTAAAAAGAATCATCACTTGCATATGTAGTATTTAAAAAGAATCATCACTTGCATATGTAGTATTTAAAAAGAATCATCACTTGCATATGTAGTATTTAAAAAAAATCATCACTTGCATATGTAGTATTTAAAAATAATCATTACTCATATATGTAGTATTTAAAAAAAATCATTGCTCAAGTATGTATTTATGAATAATCATCACTTGGATGTGTCGTATTTAAAAATAGTCATGACTCTGATATGTAATATTTATGAATAATAATCACTTGAAAATATATTATTTATGAATAATCATCACTTAGATGTATAGTATTTATGAATAATCATCACTTGGATGTGTCGTATTTAAAAATAGTCATGACTCCGATATGTAATATTTATAAATAATAATCACTTGAAAATATATTATTTATGAATAATCATCACTTAGATGTATAGTATTTATGAATAATCATCACTTGGATGTGTCGTATTTAAAAATAGTCATGACTCTGATATGTAATATTTATAAATAATAATCACTTGAAAATATATTATTTATGAATAATCATCACTTAGATGTATAGTATTTATGAATAATCATCACTTGGATGTGTCGTATTTAAAAATAGTCATGACTCCGATATGTAATATTTATAAATAATAATCACTTGAAAATATATTATTTATGAATAATCATCACTTAGATGTATAGTATTTATGAATAATCATCACTTGGATGTGTTGTATTTAAAAATAGTCATGACTCCGATATGTAATATTTATAAATAATAATCACTTGAAAATATATTATTTATGAATAATCATCACTTAGATGTATAGTATTTATGAATAATCATCACTTGGATGTGTTGTATTTAAAAATAGTCATGACTCCGATATGTAATATTTATAAATAATAATCACTTGAAAATATATTATTTATGAATAATCATCACTTAGATGTATAGTATTTATGAATAATCATCACTTGGATGTGTTGTATTTAAAAATAGTCATGACTCCGATATGTAATATTTATAAATAATAATCACTTGAAAATATATTATTTATGAATAATCATCACTTGGATGTGTCGTATTTAAAAATAGTCATGACTCTGATATGTAATATTTATAAATAATAATCACTTGAAAATATATTATTTATGAATAATCATCACTTAGATGTATAGTATTTATGAATAATCATCACTTGGATGTGTCGTATTTAAAAATAGTCATGACTCTGATATGTAATATTTATAAAAAATAATCACTTGAAAATATTTTATTTATGAATAATCATCACTTAGATGTGTCGTATTGAAAATAGTCATGACTCTGATATGTAATATTTATAAAAAATAATCACTTGAAAATATATTATTTATGAATAATCATCACTTGGATGTGTCGTATTTAAAAATAGTCATGACTCTGATATGTAATATTTATAAATAATAATCACTTGAAAATATATTATTTATGAATAATCATCACTTAGATGTATAGTATTTATGAATAATCATCACTTGGATGTGTCGTATTTAAAAATAGTCATGACTCTGATATGTAATATTTATAAATAATAATCACTTGAAAATATATTATTTATGAATAATCATCACTTGGATGTGTCGTATTGAAAATAGTCATGACTCCGATATGTAATATTTATAAATAATAATCACTTGAAAATATATTATTTATGAATAATCATCACTTGGATGTGTCGTATTGAAAATAGTCATGACTCCGATATGTAATATTTATAAATAATAATCACTCGGATATATAGTATTTATGTATAATCATCATGCGAATATGTCGTATTTAAAAATAATCATAACTTAGATCTGTAGTATTTAAAAATAATCACCACTCAAGTATGTATTTATGAATAATCATCACTCGAATATGTAGTATTTAAAAATAATCCTCACTTGGATCTATAGTATTTAAAAATAGTCATCACTTGGATTTGTAGCATTTTAAAAAAATCATCACTTGGATGTGTAGTATTTAAAAATAATCATCACTCAATATGTATTTATGAGTAATAATCACTTGGGTATGTAGTATTTCTGAATATAATAACCACTTGGATATGTAATATTTAAAAATAATCATCACTTGGATCTGTAGTATTTAAAAATAATCATAACTTGCATATGTAGTATTTAAAAATAATCATAACTTGCATATGTAGTATTTAAAAATAATCATCACTTGGATCTGTAGTATTTAAAAATAATCATAACTAGAATATATAGTATTTTTTTTTTACAAGGTGGTCACCACTTATCAAGGCCCGGAAGCCACTCAGGGATAAGGGTTATTGTAAGTACAGTACGTTAGTGTGGAGATTTAATAAAGTGTCTACTTAAGGGGGCGGTTCATAAGGAATTTGTTTACGTTGGACTTGAAGACATCCAGGTTGTTGTCAGGTGGGAAGCAGGCAGACGGAACAGAGTTCCACAGGCGTGCAGTTCTAAGAAAGAAGCTTTGTTCATGGAATCTACGTTTTGATTTAGGCATAGATAAAGAGTGGGGAAAGTTTTTGACAGTGGAATTAGCTAGACGAGTATTTTTTGTAAAAGATTGGCGAGGGGGAACCAGAGATTGGAGTTCAGACGAGCACCTGCCATGGAAATAACGATAAAACAAAGATAGGCTTGCAACATTTCTTCTGTTGGAGAGAGGTTGCAAGAAAGAGAAAAGGGCATCCCCCACTAAACCACAAAGTCTATTTTGTACTCTGTCAAGGCAGGATAGGCTGTTTTAGCAGCTCCTGCCCAGATATGGCAGCAGTATTCCATCCTTGGACGTACTTGGCTTTTATATAAATAGAGAATTACATCAGTAGTGAGATATCTTCTGGAGCGGTAGAAAAAAAAGGAAGCCTTTGTCAAGAGATTCACTAATCTGGTTATATCTCATAGGATTAGTGAATCTCTTGACAAAGGCTTCCTTTTTAGGACAATTGCTCTTGACATATCAAAGGCCTTCGACAAGGCATAAAGGCCTACTTCACAAGATTTCCAGCTACGGTATAACTGGAAATGTTTTCTCTATCATTAAATCATTTCTCTCGAATAGGCTCATAAGAGTAGTGGTTGATGGACAAAAATCAGAGGTCTGCTGTATTAATGCTGGAGTCCCTCAAGGGATATAACCGTTAGCACATCTGCTGTAGATTTTACAGAACGGAAACCATATTGCGTGTCACTAAGAAGGTTATTTGCTGATATGGTTGACTATTTCTCTATTTAATATGGATTCCAGTATTAAAAATAATCATGACTCGGATATGTAGTATTTATGAATAATTATCACTTGGATCTCTAGTATTTAAAAATAATTATCCCTTGAATCCGTAGTATTTAAAAATAATCATCACTCGGATCTGTAGTATTTAAAAAATAATCATCACTCAGATCTCTAGTATTTAAAAATAATTATGACTCAGATATGTAGTATTTTAAAATAATCATCACTTGGATATGTAGTATTTTAAAATAATCATCACTTGGATATGTAGTATTTTAAAATAATCATCACTTGGATATGTAGTATTTAAAAATAATTATCACTTTGATCTGTGGTATTTAAAAATAATCATCACTTGGATCTGTAGTATTTAAAAATAATCATCACTTGGATCTGTAGTATTTAAAAATAATCATCATTTGGATCTGCAGTATTTAAAAATAATCATCACTTGGATCTGTAGTATTTAAAAATAATTATGACTCAGATATGTAGTATTTTAAAATAATCATCACTTGGATATGTAGTATTTTAAAATAATCATCACTTGGATATGTAGTATTTTAAAATAATCATCACTTGGATCTGTAGTATTTAAAAATAATTATCACTTTGATCTGTGGTATTTAAAAATAATCATCATTTGGATCTGTAGTAATAAAAATAATCATAACTTGGATCTGTAGTATTTAAAAATAATCATCATTTGGATCTGTAGTATTTAAAAATAATCATCACTTGGATATGTAGTATTTTAAAATAATCATCACTTGGATATGTAGTATTTTAAAATAATCATCACTTAGATCTGTAGTATTTAAAAATAATTATCACTTTGATCTGTGGTATTTAAAAATAATCATCATTTGGATCTGTAGTAACAAAAATAATCATAACTTGGATCTGTAGTATTTAAAAATAATCATCATTTGGATCTGTAGTATTTAAAAATAATCATCACTTGGATATGTAGTATTTTAAAATAATCATCACTTGGATATGTAGTATTTTAAATTAATCATCACTTTGATCTGTAGTATTTAAAAATAATTATCACTTTGATCTGTGGTATTTAAAAATAATCATCATTTGGATCTGTAGTAATAAAAATAATCATAACTTGGATCTGTAGTATTTAAAAATAATCATCATTTGGATCTGTAGTATTTAAAAATAATCATCATTTGATTTGGTAGTATTTAAAAATAATCATCATTTGGATCTGTAGTATTAAAAATAATCATCATTTGGATCTGTAGTATTAAAAATAATCATCATTTGGATCTGTAGTATAAAAAATAATCATCATTTGGATCTGTAGTATTTAAAAATAATCATCATTTGGATCTGTAGTATTTATAAATAATCATCATTTGGATCTGTAGTATTTATAAATAATCATCATTTGGATCTGTAGTATTTAAAAATAATCATCATTTGGATCTGTAGTATTTATAAATAATCATCATTTGGATCTGTAGTATTTAAAAATAATCATCATTTGGATCTGTAGTATTTAAAAATAATCATCATTTGGATCTGTAGTATTTAAAAATAATCATCATTTGGATCTGTAGTATTAAAAATAATCATCATTTGGATCTGTAGTATTTAAAAATAATCATCATTTGGATCTGTAGTATTTAAAAATAATCATCATTTGGATCTGTAGTATTAAAAATAATCATCATTTGGATCTGTAGTATTTAAAAATAATCATCATTTGGATCTGTAGTATTTAAAAATAATCATCATTTGGATCTGTAGTATTTAAAAATAATCATCATTTGGATCTGTAGTATTTATAAATAATCATCATTTGGATCTGTAGTATTTATAAATAATCATCATTTGGATCTGTAGTATTTAAAAATAATCATCATTTGGATCTGTAGTATTAAAAATAATCATCATTTGGATCTGTAGTATTTATAAATAATCATCATTTGGATCTGTAGTATTTAAAAATAATCATAACTTGGATCTGTAGTATTAAAAATAATCATCATTTGGATCTGTAGTATTAAAAATAATCATCATTTGGATCTGTAGTATTTAAAAATAATCATCATTTGGATCTGTAGTATTTATAAATAATCATCATTTGGATCTGTAGTATTTAAAAATAATCATCATTTGGATCTGTAGTATTTAAAAATAATCATCATTTGGATCTGTAGTATTAAAAATAATCATCATTTGGATCTGTAGTATTAAAAATAATCATCATTTGGATCTGTAGTATTTAAAAATAATCATCATTTGGATCTGTAGTATTTAAAAATAATCATAACTTGGATCTGTTGTATTTAAAAATAATCATCATTTGGATCTGTAGTATTTAAAAATTATTATCACTCAGATGTGTAGTATTAAAAATAAACCAAGATGAATGTTCAAAATATATAACGATTTGCGCATGTTTAAAGGAACATTTTTAATCGACTCATGCTTAAAAAGTTCTGATTTTTTTCAATTTTGACCCCTTAACAACATTTTTTAACTTACAAAAACCCATGAAATAAACAGCCCAGACAAAACACAATCAGTTGAGCAGCATAATATCGCCTTGTGAGCTTTCATCTTAGAGAAGATACAGTTTGAATATAGTTTTGGCATAGTGAGTTTTATAAATGAAATTATATTTCTTTTCTTTTTGTAGAGGATGATATAAACAGTCTGCGACCACCTAACCAACATTCTTTAGAATCACCAATGCCTTACCCATTACCAATGCCTGCTTATGGTGGTTATTTTGCGCCAATGTCTGATTTTCTACCTGATAAATTTACTCCAACATCTGGATTTCACAGGTAAGATTTTTCAGTGCTTCTACACTATTGGGACGAGATTTTGTAGTCAATAAATGGAGTTTTCAGATAAAAAACAATGGTTTCAACTGATATTTTTGTCAATTCTAATAAGTTACAATGGTAGCTTCCAAATTATGCAGTCGGAATTACCTGAATATTACTGAATTATTAAAAACAACTTTAATCGTGCTAGCAGGTGAAAAATTGCTGCTATCTTTGTTTAATGTGAATGGAAAATTACCTCCCTGTTGAACTCTCCTGTGTTTTAGAATCATTTTCATCAAATTCTTTTTTCTTATTTTTAATAAAAAATTTTCTACTTCACCAATTTTCGTAATTTTTGGATATAATCATCTTAAAAATATGAGGAATATGTAAATACCATTGTTTTCATGTGACATTCAGTTTTATGAATTTCTGAAAATCTTGTCCCAATTCTGTAGAAGCACCAAGATTTCAATTTGTTTTTTTCGTTCTTGCTATTTTTATTGTTGGAAATTCTTCTTTTTTTGCATGTGTATAGGGTGGGGGGCATAATTATAGATTTAGATTTTTTTTGATTTTTGATGTTTGAAATACAATTGATTTCCTTATCTGCTTTGTTCTTCAAAAGTATTCGGTGAATCATTGTAAAATAACAAATTTTGTCACATGAGCAATTTTAAAATTAATTTAGTAGTTTTTTTTATTCATAGAAAAAGAACAACTGTGTAAAATATGAACGTTTGACGAAAGTAAAAATACTCATATACCTTTTGCCTATGACAATAACAGGCCCTCTCTTTGTTAGATTTAAGACTAATCTAGTTTCTTTGGACATATATTGGTAGCTACAATCTTTTATGACATCATTCATTTTTGAGTCATATTTTTTCATGGTAATTATTTATTTTTATCCATTCTTTTTCCCTTTCTTTTTCTATCCCTCTCTCTATCTTTCTCCTTTTTTCCTCCCCCTACACTACTGCATTACATCATCACAAAATAAAAGGTTCTCATCTTCTCTCACTCTGTAAATGGATGATATCATCCTTTTGTGGTGTCATTCACTGTGCATGGTGATAAACAACATACCAAAATTCAGTTTTATATAGATAAAGTGTTATAAAGGATCTTTTACCCCCCCCTCTCTCTCTCTAGTTTGATTTGATAAATAATGTGATTATTTGTGACATTGTCTATTGTGTACAGTTATCTCCACCCCTGATTTAATGAATGATGTCACAAGACAACAACATGGTCCACTCTGCACAAAGACCAGCAAGATAACAAATAAGATCCATAAAGATACTGAACTCTTATTGAATAGTCTGTAATGATTTGAATATTGTTTTCATTTTTATATCCCTCATCCTTTATAATGTGGGAATGTAATTATTTACCTTGTTTTTCTTTGGACTATTATCCTCATCAATATTGATGTCTGTTTTTACCAGTTTTCAACCTATGTGGTCTCTGGCATTTTTCAGGCATATTCTTTACTATCATGCTTTTTCTAAATTCTATGATTTAAATTTGTTCTTTGTATATGTGTAACTAGTTGTACAGATGCAACTGGTAGCATCACACATAACTTTGCTATATATATCCTTGACACAAACACTAATTTTCTCGACCTATCTTCGACATCAACAGGATCAGCAAGCCTCACTTCCAGACATGTTTCTGACCACACTGATCATATTGTAGTAATGATAGACATCGCTCTAAACTCTCGACCACAAGTTGAAGAGGCATTGCTCAAAACAACAAGGTACTATAAGAAGGCTGACTGGAAAGCCATTAGGGATTAAATGAAATTACATCCATGAGGAAATATCTTTTCTCTTCCTGCTGAACAGTGTGCAAATGAGGCTACTAAATGGTTCCAAGCAGCAATCAAAGCGCTTATTCTCACGTGGAAGTGATATAGCAAACTCTACTCTCTTCAATGGTTCACTTCTACTTGCATAGCTGCCATTATTCAAAGGCAGCATGCTACAGATTTATCTGACATAAGCTTATTACAAATAGACAAAAGTATATAGATGCTAGAAATTGTATGAGCGAAATAGTTACAGCTAAGAGAAGACATACCGTAACCACCAGTAAATATATTGAGTTGCAGAAATTAGGAACTCGTGATTTCCAGAAAATTTATAACAGTGTAGTAAATAATGGACAGCCAACAATTATCCCACTATTCAACAACCTTGAAGTTGTTTGCACGGCAACCAAGAATGCTAACCTATTTGCTCGATAGTTTGCTCCAGCTTCACTTTGGACTCAACAAACTACTTTCTCCCAGATTTTCCTTTGCGGACAGAAACCAGATGATTATCTGAAAATTACCCCTTCCCAAGTTCGTGATATCATAAAAAACCTAAAGATCTCAAAGGACCTGATCTCATCAAAGCTATAAAAAAAAAATGCTCCACTGAGGTTGCCTCAGTTCTCTCCAAACTCTTCAATAAATGCCTTAGCAAATATTACTGGAAAATTGCTTCTCTGGTTACAAGAATTCTAACGCAAAAACTGATCCATTAAATTATCACCTTATTAGCCTCTTCCCTTTCTTCACCAAAATTTTTGAGTCCTTAATTAATCCACCACTTCATAGATACATAACTTCTTTCTGACCAACTTCATTGGATTTAGGCAAGCCTGTACTATTGCAGATACCCTAACTGTAATATACTGGATTAGCAGAGAAATCTAGGAACATAACCCTAGATATATCTATAACCGTTGACAGTCTGCTTGTGAAAATTAAATTGTATGGTATTATATACTTAATACTTAACATAATCAAATCTTTCTTAAATAAGAGAAAAATTCAGGTTGTCCTCGATAGTCAACATGATATAAATACAGGTGTGTCTCAGGGATTGATCCTTGAACTTTTATTACTCCCCATATTCATAAATGACCTCCCTAATAAAATTATCTTTGAGATGGGTATATTTGCTGATGACACCATGGTCTATAACAGACCCGGGGGGGGGGAATGAATGAACACATATCTAAGGAAATAGCTGGAATCTTAGAAGACTTCCAGTCTGTAGTGAAATGGAAACAAAAATGGATGATTATATTCAATGTTGCCAAGACTAAGCTTCTTTTCTTTAATAATTACAAGAAACTTTCTTAACCACTGATAGCCATGGCTAATAATACATTACCTGAAAGCTCTTTGTTCAAACTCCTCGGTTTAACATTCACAGGGAACATGAATTGGAACAAATATATCGAGGGAATTACCAAGGATGCTGCACATAAAGTGAGCTCACTTTACTCTGCTAGAAAATTACTTACGCCCAAGAGTATCCTGTACCTCTACAAAGCCACCATTCGTCCTTACATGGAGTATTGTATCCGCATTTCGGCTGGTACATTTGCTCCTAGTCCATCATTCCTAGACAGGGTTCTAAAAAG
Organism: Euprymna scolopes; assembly: GCF_053919585.1. Taxonomy (NCBI): domain Eukaryota; kingdom Metazoa; phylum Mollusca; class Cephalopoda; order Sepiida; family Sepiolidae; genus Euprymna; species Euprymna scolopes. The sequence goes on from NC_136490.1 coordinate 83,852,065, forward strand.
AGTCCCAAACCTAATAGGTCCCGTACTGTCAACCAAACTCCAACCTCTGTCCCATCAATGAAATGTTGCATATCTGTACCTATTTTACAAGTATTTTAGTGGCAAGTGCTCTGACAAACTGAAAGCACTTGTACGCCGTCTCGACATAAATACCCATGACTAACCTGACAAGCAGCAGAATCCCACCCCCACACTGCAGAGATCCCTAAATGTTCAAAAAATCTTCTACTCAAATAGTTTCTTCTCTCTACTAGACTTTGGAATTTCCTCTCTGTTTCCCTGACTGTACTGACATGCAGAAATTCAAGTGTAATGTGAAAAGACATGTTTTGCTCAACTCCCTACAAAGTTTGTCCCAAATAGTAACCTCTTACATCTAAGTGGTATTGTGTTTTGTTTGGGGTGAAAAAGCAATAAAAATAACTCTCTATGTTTCCTACTTACATAAATCTAATCAATCAAACGTGTTCAAATTCATGTGAGCATGTGTGTAACATGATCATGTTGAACATGTTTTCATAACAATTCTATTTAATTTTAAATAAATTTGAAAAAACAAACTTGGATGAAAACATAGTTGAACTAGAAAAATATGTTGAAATGGATAGAAACAAAAACTTCGGTTATTCATTGATTATCGTGTTAACTCTACTGATTTCTCATTTTTCAAGTAATAAAACGGACAGTGTAAATCCATGACAACAAAGCATAAAAATAAACGTAAAAAGTGAATGACTTTTAAATAAATTCTTTTTCTTTCTAGAAGCAACTTGGCTGTCGTTTTCCTCTCTGAACTTGTCCTTGATGGTTTAGATATAGATTGGAATCGTTATCTTCCTCTTATCTTGCACATCACTTTTCTTGGTAAGTCATAATTTCTAAACTTATCTATTAGTATTATAATATCATCATGGTATAGTATTATAATATCATCATGGTATAGTATTATAATATTATCATTGTATAGTATTATAATATTATCATTGTATAGTATTATTATATTATCATTGTATAGTATTATAATATTATCATCGTATAGTATTATAATATTATAATGGTATAGTATTATAATATTATCATGCTATAGTATTATAATATTATAATCGTATAGTATTATAATATTATAATGGTATAGTATTTCAATATCATCATAGTATAGTATAATAATATCATCATGATATAGTATTATAATATTGTCATGGTATAGTATTATAATATTATCATCGTATAGTATTATAATATTATAATGGTATAGTATTTTAATATCATCATGATATAGTATTATAATATTGTCATGATATAGTATTATAATATTGTCATGGTATAGTATTATAATATTATCATCGTATAGTATTATAATATTATAATGGTATAGTATTTTAATATCATCATGATATAGTATTATAATATTGTCATAATATAGTATTATAATATTGTCATGGTATAGTATTATAATATTATCACCGTATAGTATTATAATATTATCATCATATAGTATTATAATATTATAATGGTATAGTATTATATCATCATCGTATAGTATTATAATATCATCATGATATAGTATTATAATATTATAATGGTATAGTATTATAATATCATCATCGTATAGTATTATAATATTACAATGGTATAGTATTATAATATTATCATGGTATAGTATTATAATATTATAATGGTATAGTATTATAATATTATAATCATATAGTATTATAATATTATCATCGTATAGTATTATAATATTATCATCGTATAGTATTATAATATTATAATGGTATAGTATTTTAATATCATCATATAGTATTATAATATTATCATGATATAGTATTATGATATTATAAGTGTATAGTATTATAATATCATCATCGTATAGTATTATAATATTATAATGGTATAGTATTTTACTATCATCATCGTATAGTATTATAATATCATCATGGTATAGCATTATAATATCATCATGATATAGTATTATAATATTATAATGGTATAGTATTATAATATTATAATGGTATAGTATTATAATATTATAATCATATAGTATTATAATATTATAATCATATAGTATTATAATATTATCATCGTATAGTATTATAATATTATCATCATATAGTATTATAATATCATAATGGTATAGTATTATACGAGCGGTGTGCAATAAGTAATGCCCCTGACCCACTTCCCATAGCAGTAGAGCAATGAAAGTTATTAGTCTTTCTCTACATAGGAACCACCCAGAGTTATGCATTTCTCCCATCGTTTGATGCAGCTCTGGAGACCGTTTTTGTAGAACACCCCAGGTTGGTTGTCCAACGATGATGTGACTTCAGAAATCAAGGTTGCATCATCTGGGAAACACTTTCCTTTCAAAAACAACTTCATGACTGGGAAGAGGTGAAAGATCAGGAGAGTAGGGAGTTTGGGGAAGGATTTCATAACCACACGCCTGTGCTTCTGATCTGGCGACATTCGAGTTGTGGACCGGAGCATTGTCCTGCAGGAGCACGGTACCTTTGCTGATCTTGCCCTGCCTCTTGATTTTGATAGCTTCTCTTAATTTTCTCAAAAGTGAAGCATAATAGGCTCCTGTAATTGTGGTACCCTTTGCCAGGAAATCTGTCATCACTACTCCGTCCTGATCCCAGAAGACTGTGAGCATGACTTTGCTAGCGGAGGGCTGCACCCTTGCCTTCTTTGGAGGTGGTGAGTCCAAGTGCTCCCACTGCATTGACTGGGCTTTGGTCTCTGGATCATAGTGATGGACCCAGGTTTCATCCTGTGTAATCAGTCTTTTGAAAAACTTTGACTCATCTTCTTGGCACATCTCCAAATTCATCCTCGAGCACTCGATGCGTTCTCACTTCTGAAATGGTGTGAGCAACCTGGGAATCCATCTGGCAGACACCTTATGCATATGCAAATGGTCATGAATGATAGTTTCCACTAACCCTGTACTAATCTTGACGTCTTGGGCTATTTGGCGAATAGTAATGGACTAGAGCTTGGTTAATTATGGTCTCAAATATTTTGGCGAAAAGTGGGAGGAGGCTAATGGGGCAATAATTTACTGAGTCACTTCTTTTGCCAGAATTCTTGAATACTGGTACCACAGAAACAGTTTTCCAACAGTCCGGAAAGCAAGATTCATTAAGGCATTTGTTGTAGAGTTTGGAGAGAACTGGAGCTACTTCGGCTGAGCACTTTTTTAATAGCACAACCGGGATGAGATCGGGTCCACATGCTTGTGAAGTGTCAAGGTTTTTTATGATAGCATGCACCTGAGATGGGGTGATTTTCAGATCGTCTAGCATGGTGTCTGTCCACAAAGGAAAATCAGGGAGGGGGTGGTTGGAACAGTCCAGTGTGGAGTTAGAGGCAAACTGACTGGCAAGCATGTTAGCCTTTTCGGTTACTGAGCAAACAACCTCATGATTGTTGGTTAGTGGGGGAATTGTTGATTGCCCATTATTTACTACACTGTTATAGATTCTCCAGAAGTCACAAGTTCCTAATTTTTGTGCTTTGATGTGTTTTTTAGTGATTTCAGTAAATTCTCTCCTAGCTGTCGCTATTTCTTTCTTAGCGTTACTTCTAGCTTCTATATACTTCTGTTTGTTTGAACTGGACTTATGTCGGATAAATCTGCAATATGCATGCTGCCTTTGAGCAATGGCAGTTGCACAAGTAGAAGTGAACCATTGAGGAGAGTGTGGCTTGCTATAAAATTTCTGCATGGGAACATGTGCTTTAATTGCCGTTTTGAACCATTTAGTGGTCTCATTTGCGCACTGTTCAGCATGAAGAGAAAAAATTTTCCCCAAGGGACATCTCTGATAAGATCCCTGATGGCTTCCCAGTCAGCCTTTTTATAATATCTCGTTGTTTTGAGCAATGGCTCTTCATTTTGGGCTCTAGAGTTTAGGGCGATTTCGACCATTATTACTGCATGATCAGCGTTCCCAAGTGGGCTGTTGGCATTTGTTATACAATCATCAGGAATTGTGGTCAGAAACAGATCTAGAAGTAATGCGTGTTGTTCTTGCTGGTCAGGGAAACGGGTTGGAAACGTAACCATTTGTGATAGGGAGTGAGATATAGAGAAGCTATGTGTTGTGTTGCCTGCTGCGTCTGTGTAAGTAGAGAATCCAAGCCAGTTTTTGTGGTGGACATTAAAATACATGTATTTGTGCGCTAGTGTCGAAGGAGAGTGCTGTGTCTATGTTGTCAGAGACTTTGTTTATTATGGTGCAGTAGAGAAAATAAAAGTAGCTAATGTTATGTTGTATGTTTAGTCTAAAGCACATGAAGGCTTGATCATCCGATTCTAGGTTTGTTTCTCTAGTCAAGGGGAGGATATTACAAATGTAGACTCCAAGTTCGTGCATATGTCTGTCAGAGTCCTTTTGGCAGAGTGAGGGAAATCCAGACGTGTTAAAGTAGTTAGAGGGGATGAAGGAGTGTAGGTTAGTCTCACTTTGTGCTAAGTATTTGTTAGGAGAAAGTATTATAATATTATCAGCGTACAGTATTGTAATATTATCATTGTATAGTAGTTTTTATATTTAACAATTTTTGAGATGAGGATTTATAATTTGGATTATTCGAACTACTGTTCACATCTTGGATGTTATTTTTCAATGTTACAGCTGATGTAACCTTTGACCTTTTTCAGATATGCCTATTTGAACTCTGAAATCTCTCTGCCAAACTCAGGAATGTATACAGAATTTTGAATAGAGCCTTTTATTTAATCAAGAAAATAGCTTTCTCTCATTTCATCAGCCATGTCTTACGTAATTTGTAATTGTATTTTTAGTACCATCTACACTGAAGAATGTCACTTTGAACTGATTATTACTGTGTAACTTATCGACTACCTAATGAAACTAAGCTACCTCTGTGGATTAAATAAAGAGTTCTATTCAAAATTCCATACAAATTTCTAAGTTTAAACAGAAAGATTTCCGAGTTTGGTAAGACACACCTGACGAAGGTCGGACGCTACATTAGCTGAAATGTTGTGAGAATAATTTCTAAGATGAAAACAGTAGTTTGAATAATCGAAATAATCGAAAAGATTTATTTAGTTTATAAATAAATCAAATATTGAAAAAAATCATCATTTCTTTTAAAAACAACAAATACATGATTTCCTAATTTAAACATTCCTCAAGTTAATCAAGTAATTAATATTTCAACCAAACGAGACTGATGTTTAAACAGCAACAACAACAACAATAATAATAATCCCTTACTTCCATGAATGAATAGGTGTTGCTATTGAGTAAATAAAACTATCGTCTCTTTCACACGCACATCAAAGGCGATTGTCTGCTCATATAACTTCTCTGTGCTTTTCTTTTGTGTAAACGTCTGCTTTTTAACTGTGAATAACTTAACATTTTACTTAGACGAAATATAAAACAAAATCTACACTGGAGAGAAATGATATTTCTGAAATGGACTATGCACACTTTTAAAGTAAGATTTTAAAAATCCGACTAAAAAGCATTCATTATCACAGACAAAACCTGTCATAGTTTATATTTAATAAGTTTATATTTTTGTCCTCATCTATTGTTTTGATTTGTTATACAAACATATGAGCTAATGTTGAATATAATATATATAGGTTTATCATGTACAAAACATTTTTTTGTTAACCGGAAGGAAATTGCTTCTGAAGAGTTGACAGATCGGAAAATTTCTATGGAAACATAAAATCATAGGATTGTCCTAAAGAAACAGCTGTAATGAAGAAATCCACAATGAAATAAACGAAAGTTATATAAAAAATGTGAGTCTTTGAATTTTAACAACTCTTGTACTATATCTAAATCTTATATATATAAAGCTTAGGCATTTGGACAATGTTTAAACATTGTAATTTCGCATATCCATCTTAGCAGCAGCCAAATAGCCTAACGGTGAGCATCACTGACTGTAGCCTAGGCAGTCGAATTTCAATCCTGGCTTGAGGTTGTTTACAGTCTAACTGCACTGATGAACTGTGATACAGTGAAACTGTACAGTATGTTGATGACATATTTATATATATATATATATATATATATAAGATATGAACCCACAATTAAAGTCTCTCAGTTACTAGGGTCCTTCATATAAATTAATCATTGACAATAGTTCAAATTATATGACTCGAATGTTTATATATTGTACAACTGACAAACCAAACCAGATTGAAATTAGCTTAAAAAAATTATTTTTCTTACCATTTTTTTGACAAGTTTTTGCATCATTTCCCTTTTTCTCTGAATTTTAGCATTTTTCCTTTCTCAACTAAAAAAATAAATAAAATAAATAACCGTTGTTTTTTCAGGTTTTGATCATAATCAAGCTTTAATATATGAACACTGTAAAACACTTCTGGAAAATGTTTTGCTTATGTTGGTGCAAGAACATCCGTGTGTGGCCCGTATGTTGATTGATCAATGCAAGAAAAAGACAGATACTTTATACTTGCTTTTAGAGGATGGAGATTTGATTTCTGGTAAGGATTTATGTGTCTTCAAATCTTTGCTTTTCATATCTTTAATGAAACCTATATTTTATTGCAGGATTAAATCTTCTAAACTTTGACACCCACAGAATCTTCATTCAGCATTCATACAAAGAAACCTCAATCTATGCTTGATGTGTCTACCAAGTTTCAGTCATGTTTTATCAACATTCAATAAGAAAACACACTTGAATATAACATAATACCTTTCTTGCTACTGCCATGATTTTGCCTATGATGACTTTTTTTCTATTGTTCAACATTCATGACTAAATCAGATAAAGACAAAAGTTTATTTCTACCAAATATGTCTGTAAATTTTATTAACATTTTCATATGTTTTTTGTAATAAAACTTGTTTGTTATCATTTTGTCACTGAACATATTTCATCTGTATATGTAAGGAAGAATCATGTAGATAAAAAAGTGGCAAGTGAATGAGAGAGATTGAGGAAAGAAGAAGAAAATGACATCACAATTAGTAACAGGACGACTTTGATTTTTCCCCCAATTTCAGTACAATTACTGATTTCCAGTAATAAAAGTGCCTGAAAAGACAGCCACAATATAAAAAGTATTACAACTATAGATCTATTGAAATATCTCATTAAATGTTATAAATTTAAGCAAGTTTATATGGATATTTTCTTATCAGAAACGTTTTCTTGAAAAGAACACTGCTGATTCATGGGGTTAAAACATGTAAATATATCAGAGTTATATTTAAAAAAAAAACTAACAATTTTATGTTCAATGTTTTACTAATGCTGGAATAAAATTTATAAACAATGTATATATTCATTTTTTCTTGTATCTTACTGATAAGCAGTATACATTCGCAAACAAATCAATTTTCATGTGGTTTTTATCACATTTTAGACTTATTGATTGACTTATTGATTTCTGGATTAGAAAAATTAATGTTTATTTTCATTTTAAAGAAGTAAACATGTGTTCATAAGTGAAGTTAATTTAATATTTTCAAATGGGGAGAAACATTTAAATAACAAAACCTTTCCTTTCATTTCTGTTATTGGCAAGGATTTCCTTACACAAAGTTATAACAAACATTGTGCCTGATTTGTTCATTAAATTTTTTTCCACTAATCCTGACTGGTAAGGTCATAAAACCACATGTAATCACTTAAAAAAAGTAGCCCCCCTCCAAATAAAACTATGACACAGAATTTATCTCTCATTGCAAAAATTTGTTTTGGTTAATTACCCTAAAACGCTGCAATAGCCAGAAATGAGGACTTATTTGATGTTAAATTTATTTATGAAACTAATTCCCTATTTTTTTGTTTTGTTTTGTTTCTTCTCGCCAAGTTTTCAGAGTGTTTACACATAATCGCCTAAAAGTAGAATATCATTTTTGTTATTAGGGGTGGTTTAGCTGAGAGTGTTAATCGACAATAATAGGGGAACCTGGGGCAAAACGAGATACTTAAGGGAAAAAGAACTGTCGAGTCAAAGGTAGCACTGACATATAAACCATATTCTGTTTACTGAACATTCAAAGTATTGAAAACAATGCCACAACAAAAAGGAGATGAGAAATTATTTTCAAAAGAAATACAGATGATTTATTCAGCTACTTGTATTGTCCCGTTTTGCCCCATGCTTGGGGCAAAACGAGACAGATCTTGGTCTGAATAAGTCAGTCTTCACAGAGCTCACAAATGAAGATTGGGGTCTTGTTGCATTCGTCTAGACCTGCAAAGCCATAGTGTGCCCATTTCCTACAGTCCCCTTGACAGACTACCCAGCTTTCTGCACTCTCAGAGTACAGTTCGTCACAGATCAAAATAGATAAATTTTGAATACTTACCCCTTTTTGATGTACGGGGCTGAATAAAACAATGGTAGACGTTGGTGTAAAGGCATTACCACGTGATCTCTTGATCAGACTCCTCACAAAAGAGCTCTCTTTCTCTCTCTGTTTCAGTTATCTGTGGTGTCTCGTTTTACCCCGCTATCTCATTTTGCCCCAGGTTCCCCTACAACAACAACAACAACAGCAACAACAATAATAATAAATATAATAATAATAATATAATACGTTTTTATATAGGAAAACAATCTACTTCAAAATAAACAATCTAAACTCTCACACTACATTAAAATGTTAGTTAAAATATCAAACAAAAATTATTAAAAACATATCAGTATTTAGTTTTAATTCATAAAACACATTTAAAATTTTTTGGAAATAGTTTTAAGCTCTTACATTTTATATAGACACCTTTCAATTGTTTTTCACATAGTCTTAAAGCAGTGTACTTGTGTTATTGTTAGTGAAAAGAAAGTGTAACGACTGAACTGCCAAACGGTTTCAATAATATTAATACGAATCATTTTTATTATTAGTCTTTAATTTTATTGTCTTCTATTTTCTTTTATATCTTTACAAATTTTGTTCAGGCATAGAAATTCAAAATCAAAGGAGAACTAATGCCAAATTGTGTTTTCATTTAAATTAATTTATAACTAATTCAGCTGCACAGGAATTTTTTCTAAACATTCAAAGTTGTTTTTTTAACACTTTTTGACATTTTTGTAATGTATGTCAATTTTAAAGAACCGGACAAAAGCCCACCATATAAAAAGAAACAAAATAAACAAACAAAAGTAGTAGTGGCTTGTGGCTAAGATTAGTGGGAGATGCTGCTTCATAAAACTATGCATTTTTTTTACATACACACATTTTTAACTTTGCCATTAAAATTGTTAGTACACAGAAATGGATAATACGCAAAACTTTTTTTGCTTAAACGTATTCTTTTCAATTTAATAAATTTTACAACATGAACAAGTTAACATTTTTTTTTTTAAGTAAACAAACGAAAAACATGTAAAATCACAAAATTTTAGTTACAAATCTTTTTACAAATTATTTTTTATAAAAAGAATTTACTTGTACCCTAGCCCGGAGCAAAGACACAACAACGGTTTTCAATGTATAAAAAATTTAAATAGGGGGATCATAATAGATATTTATTTGCAGGCATGATAACATTGGATTTTAATGTGGCTACTCAAAAAGGAGGCACAAAAAATTAAAATTACATCAGTTTGGAACTATTTCTTCTTTTAGATTTAATTTAAAAAACGTTTTGCTTATTATCTGTCTCCATGTGCTAACAAATTCAGTGCAAAGTTAAAAATATGTGTAATAAAAAACAGTTTTATTTACAAACACGTTTTGTTATATGCACATTTTTAATTAAAAAATTTCTATAGAAAACCCTTTTTTCAAATAGCAAAACTTCCAGCATTGCCTTCATGATTAAATAGTGTGAGAAATAACCTCATGTAATTAGACAGGGCCTAGCACATTAGAAAAAAAACTTAAAGGAATGATAAACACTTACTTGGGTTCCTTTCAAAGATATCAGGTGAATGGTTGTCAAATTAGTGGGCCTAAAATGGTAGCTTAGCCTGGTAGGTTTCCACAATTGTTGATTGAACTGGAGTAATGAGTTTATGATTTAACAAATGCAAATTCACATAATTTCAGATGAAAGTTCTTCTGTCTGTGTTGATTTTATGCAACTCAAATGCAGCTAACAAGAAGATAAAATTATATTGTTGGGGTAAAACCCACCATAAAGAATTTAAGGCAAAGTATACTCCTGAAATACAAAAATAGCAAACTACGTCAAATTCATTACAATATAAATTTTGCGGTTAAATTTCCTGCCTTAATTAATCTTTAATCATTGAAGAGTGGTGGTAAAGGAGGTTAGAATTGTGAAAAGAGGAAGAGAAGGGATGGTGAAGAAAAGTAAAAGTCACACGTCACATGTTTCAAAATATATACGATTTTTAAAATAAAAATGAATGGCAACATTTAATGCTACTAAGACTAAATTTCTTTAACTTTAACAATTACAAGAAGACTTTTCAACCACCGATAGCTATGACTAATAACATCCTACCTGAGAGCTCTTCCTTCAAACACCTTGGCTTAACATTCACAGGCAACATGAACTAGAACAAATACATTGAGTACATTGCAAAGAAGGTGGTTCCATTTATAGTGCTAGAAAATTACTCACACCTGCGAGTATCCTGTATCTTTACAAAGCCATCATTTGCCTCTGCATGGAGTATTGTTTCCACATCTGGACTGGTGCTGTTCAGTGATGCATTTTTGATGAAATAAAGATAAGAAACGAACTGAAATTCGAAAGAAGAAATACAAACACGTGTAGAGGGATAGAGAGAAGAATTTTTATTGAGACAAAGAATAGGTATTATGAGATTTTTAAAATCAAAGGAAGATAATCATAAGATGAGGTATTGGACTTTGAACAGTTGTATCCACCACTAGTCACTCGTTCTTAGACAGGATTCAAAGAAGAGTCTCCAATCTGATAGGTCTCACGCTGCTAACCAAGTTTCAACTCTTGTCTCATTACTGCAATGTTGCATCCCTCTAACTGTTTTACAAGTATTTTAATCAAATGTGCTCTGATGAACAACAAACCAGTTTAGCAATTAAATCCACCCCCCACTTAACTTGCTTCTCCTTAGACTGCCAAACTTTGAAATTCCCTCCTAATTACTTGCTTCTCTGATTGTACTGACATACAGAGGTTTAAATGCAATATAAGCTGACATCTCATTCATCTCCTCTAAATCCAAGTGTCAATATGCCTTGTTTGGAGTGAAGATGACTTAACAAAACAATATATCTCTATATATTTAGCAGTTCAAATTAAAAAGAACGGGAAAACTTATAGGTGTGTTTACTATTAATGGGCACCAAAACTTAGTAAAAAATAAGCAAGTAGAATTTTAATAAAAATAAAATTAATGTACTATTCAGACTTCACAAACTGCAAACGATCACATGCCATGCTTAGAATAAGAGAGATAATCTTCTACACTAACTTGATGTGAATGCCCTTCAGAGTTTGTGCAGTCAGAATAGTAAATTCATTTTTTTTTCTACTTGATAATTTCTGTAATTTTTGGTGTATGTTAATATTTTCAACTGCTAAGTAAGTATATTCATAAGTTTTCCTGTTCTTTTATTTTTGATTGCCATATTTGTCATGTATTAATTATGAATATGCACCACATATAAACAAGAATACATAGTTCTACAATTTCTTCAAATCCAATATGCATGAACTAATAATAAATTAATATATTTTTTGCATACATTTCTAATTTACTTTCACAATTGGTTTATGCCATTAAATATATAATCTAATACATCAGTCAATTTATTTCATTCCATTAAAAACATCGAATAAAAATAAATTTGTAAAAACATTGCAAACGTTGATGATGTTTCAAATATTTTTAGAATTTTCATTTCTTTTTAGATGAAAGAATGAGTTGCTCTTCAGATTCATTGCCATTGCACCACTCAACATACAGTCTTGATAGTAATATAACTTTGACTTCAATCAACCAAACAAGTCATCTGGAGGTGGATAAAATTGAAACTGTTACTCAGGCAATGGAAATTTTGTTGGATTTTATGAATTCCAAGTAATTATATTTATTTTCATTTTTTTATTTTATTCATATAATTCAAATAGCCAAAGTAAATACTTTCAATTTTATCTCAAAATGAAAAAAATAAAAAAAAATTATTTGAAATCTTTTAATTTATGTATGAAATCTTTCGTGAGGAAATCCTCTTACGAAGCTCACGGATAATATCTTAAAATTCTAGGATTTAGGTAAAAATTATCTGTACTTATGCAGAATGCAGAATGCGATGAAATAATAGTAGGGGGGCTTTTTAACAACTCTGTATTTTCACAAAAGATATTGAAAAATTGAAATCCTATCTAAAAAATATCACAGTCTGTTTTCTGTATGAGTACTAGATTCTCTAAAAGATGAACTGATTACACATGAACTTGTTTGAAGATGAAAAATACCCTTTTGAGTAATTGATTCACTCATCCAGACTACTTTCCAAATACAATGAAGTAAAATATCTACTTTTTTTTTTTTTTTTTTTTTTTTTTACACAGGCATCACCACATTATCAAGGCCCAGAGGCCACTCAAGGATAAGGGTTAAAGAGTGTACAGTAGAAGTTGGTCAATATAGTAATCATTAGTAATGAAAATTTGGTAAATTTAATAACTTATATGGAACGGCTCATCAAGAACTTATTTACCTTAGACTTGAACACAACCATATTGTAGTCAGCCGGAAAGCAGGAAAACGGAAGACAATTCCACAGGCGTGCAGTTCTAAGAAAGAAGCTTTGTTCATGGAATCTATGTTTAGGTTTAGGCACAGATAAAGAGTGGGGGAAATTATTGATAGTGTTTACAGCTAGACGAGTGTTTCTTGTGAAAGTTTGGCGAGGGGGGACCATAGATTGAAGCTCAGTTGAACACTTTCCATGAAAATAACGATACATCAGAGACAAACTCGCAACATCTCTTCTGTGAGATAGAGGTTGTAAGGAGGAGAAAAGGACATCTCCTACGAGGCTACGAAGTCTATTTTGAACTCTATCAAGGCAGGACAAGTCCTTTCTAGCAGCTCCTGCCCAGATGTGGCAACAGTATTCCATCCTTGGACGTACCTGGCTCTTATATAGATAGAGAATAGCATCAGCAGTGAGATATCTACTGGATCGATAGAAAGATCCCACCATTTTTCCAGCGGCCTTGGCAACAGATTTGATATACGTGTTCCATTTAAGATCAGGAGTAATGGTCAAGCCCAGAAGCTTGTCAAAACTTGAGGCCTCCTGAAGACGAGAGCCATTCATTTCAATTGATGACAAATGTGGATTAAAATGTTGATGATGTAAAGAGAGAAGCTTGGTTTTAGATGCATTAAAAGTAACCAGCCACTCCTTTCCCCATTGTACTACATGCTCAAGATCAGAGGAGAGAGAATTGGAGAGTACTTGCTCGTTTACTGTCTTAGATGTGGTACCATAAATGGTAGTGTCGTCAGCATAAATGTCTACAAATGATGTAAGGATATGATTTGGAAGATCATTAATGTAGATCAGGAAAAGAGTTGGGCCCAGGATGGATCCCTGAGGGACACCGGCATTAATACTGTGAGCTTCTGATTTTTGCCCCTCAACTACTACTCTTATGAACCTATCAGAAAGAAATGATTTAATAATTGAGAAGACTTTTCCAGCTATACCATAGCTAGCGATCTTATGAAGTAAACCTTTATGCCATACCCTATCAAAGGCTTTAGATATGTCAAGAGCAATTGCCCTAGAAAGATTGCCACCGTCGAGAGATTTGCTAATCCTATGCGATATAACTGTAAGGACATCTGCTGTAGATCTAGCAGAACGGAAACCATATTGAGTGTCACTAAGAAGGTTATTTTTGTTGAGATGTTTGATTACTTCTGTATTTAACACAGATTCTAGCAACTTACTCATGACGCACAAGAGACTTATTGGCCTGTACTGAGAGGGGGATGAGCGATCACCTGAATTCTTAAATACAGGGCATACTGATGAGATTTTCCAGGGAGATGGGAAACTATTCTCCTTAAGACAACGTTTAAACAGTTTTGTAAGTATGGGCGCTAGTTCAGGTTGAAGTTTTTTGAGTACTATAATTGGAATACCATCAGGGCCAGTTGCTTTACTGGAATCAAGGTTTTTGATTAGCTTGGCAACATCACGTACAGATATACGTATATCACATAGCGTGTTTTCTGATACAGGAGGAAATATTTTGGGTTGGCGGTCTTGGTCGCAAAGGGTAGAATTAGCTGCAAAGTTCTTGACAAAGAGTTTGGCTTTGTCTGATGCTGACGATATTACCTCAGGTCCATTGATAATAGTTGGGATGGAGCACACGCTTCTGTTCAGGATTCTGTTTGCTATTTGCCAAAACTGGTGGGAACCAAGCCGCTGCTCAGCTACTTTGGACTTAACAGATTGAGCATACAACTCTCTTGCGTTCCTTATTACTTTCTTACAATGGTTGCTGGCAGTCCTGAAAACGGCTTTAGTTTCCATACATCTATTACGTTTGAAGCAGTGGAAAAAGTGATTTCTGTGCGCAATGGCAGCAGCACATTCTGGAGAGAACCAAGGCTGGCTGTTAGGTTTTTGCTGAAACTTTTTAGAGGGTATGAAATGGTCAATACCTACAATTAACCATTCAGTTAGGTCTAATACTATAGAGGACACATCCTTTTTAAACATGGAATGCAGAGGTAGATCAGATATAAATGTACCGAAGCTATCCCAGTCAGCCTTAGTGTATCGATATACTGTACGATGAAGTGGTACGTCTGGGGACTTATTACATTTCATTTTTATCTTAATTGATACAACAGAGTGGTCGGAAGATCCAAGAGGCGACAGAACAGAAACTGAACATAGTTCAGGGCAAGTTGTGAGAAAAAGGTCTAGTAGGCTCGCATACTGGCCGTTATTATCGGGCACACGGGTAGGTTCCTGAACAATCTGAGTGAGGTCATAGGCAATGGAGAAATCATGACAGAACCTCCCCTCATCATCGGTCTTGTTTGAGTGGGTCAACCATTCGACGTTGTGAACATTGAAGTCTCCACATACGTGAATGTTAGCTGAAGGATAAGTAGAAAGGACTTGGTCAATTTTCTCAGATATGCTTTGAAAGATAGTAACTCCGCTGTTGTGGGGGCGATAGAGAGTAAATATAAATGCAGTAGTGTGAGCTAAAGCAACCCGGAAGCACATATAGGGTAAGTTAGGATCTTCCCTGGAGATGTCCCTCCCACATGGAAAGCTATCTTTAATATAGGCACATATTCCATGCCCATGGCGATCTTGGGGGTCAGATTTAGAAGTTAAGTTAGAGTATCCTGTAATTGCAAACTCATCTAGGGAAATAGCCTGTCCAATGCCAGTTTCACTTAAAAATAAAAGGTCTGGTTTAGTCTCCTGTAATTGGGTTTCAACCTCTGGAAGGTTAGAACGTAGACCCCTGATGTTGGAGAAGGAGACATGGTAGTAGGGGTCTACGTTGGAACTTATCAAATCTCATTCTTTTTAATCAGCAAAAATTGATATTACCATTTTTATTTGTCAAAAAGTTTGAGTTGATTTTATAAAAAAATGGTCTCATAAATACAATAACCCAAACATATGATGATAAGATGTAAAACAGACAACTTAGTTGAAAGAACTGATTGTACTAAATTTAGAAAGGAATACACTTTTGTGATTGATATTTCATGTATAACGCTAAGTAAGTGTTCAACAACCGACCTGTTCTATAGTTTATATATATGAGCTATCTGCTCATATGTAAATTATACTTAATTTGCATATCACTACATCTCCCTATAATGGAGGGGTTTTATACCGCGAGTACGTCTTGTACTTCTTCTTGTGCCCTTCTGAACATCTTCCTTTATCTCTTTCTCTCTTTCCCTTGGAGATCCAGATCTATCATGTCTTTCCCTATGATCGAACTGTTCCTCCTGCATATTCTGATCTTCCTCTTCTGACTTGTCCCATTCTACTTCTTCCTCTTCCAACTCATCCCTTTCTACTTCTTCCTCAGCAGTCTCATTCTGCATTCTCTTCTGTTATGTCAATAATGGGCAGCTCTGAAGGCATTTCCTCATCCAATTGTTCTCCTTGGAATTTTATTAGGTCAGCATGAGCTAGAACACTGTTCCCATTTTCTTTAATATTGCAGTATTATGTCTTTTCTGCATAATAAATTCTGCTGTCTCGGCTTCCATATTCTTATTTCTTTTGTACCACATTTTTTGATTTGTGGCATATGACATACTAAAAGGGGACCTTAATTATCTGCCCATTAAGGCAGATGGACTTTCTGGCCTGCCTACATGCGAAATTGTTCCATAACTTAGTAATAGTCTTGGTAGGAAAGCATTGATTTTCTCCTTCTGTTGTAAGCATACTTTTATGCTCTTCTTTACTATCTGGACAATCCTTTCCGTTATCCCATTACTTTGAGTGTGGTAGAAAGGGGTCTTGTAAGGTCTGCATCCTATTTTTCTTAACCATTCATGCAAATCAGCATCCGCAAATTCTGGTGTATTATCAGTCACCAATGTTCTCGGTATCCCGTTTCTTGAAAATATTACTCTTAATATTTGTTTTACAGTGGTACATTTTTATCAGGTACTCTCACCACTTCAGGCCAACCTGAATATGCGTCTACTAATATTAATAATAGTCCTATCTTATTGACATAGGCATGATCCATGTGTACTCTGCTCCATTGTTCTGTTTCTTGGGGTCACACATGTATTTTCTTTAGCTTGAAATTTCTGAGTTCTGTCCATTTTTTGCATCTTTTTACATAGTCTTCTATGTCTCTTGAGTACCCTGGCCACCATGTTTCCAACTTTAATCTTATTTGCGTAGCTGCCACTCCACAATGCATGTCATCGTGTACACTTTTTATAAGCTGTCTACTCAGATGCGGAATGCTCACTAACGTTAATAGTTAGAGTTATGTCCTTCTTAGGGTAAAAAATTTATACTATTGGCTTTTTCGCCTGAATCTCTTTTAAGTTTTCAAAGGCTTTCTGTTGGTGTTCTAACCAAATGAATTTCACATTTTTCTCCCCCTAAACTTTGCAAATCGTTCTGTCAACTCATTATATTTTGGTAAATATTTTTTATAAAAATTTACCAAACCTAAGAAGGACTTCAACTTTTTTATTTTTTGGTGTAGCCACTTTTAGAATTTTCTCTATTAACGCTTCATCTGGAGAGATCCCTTCCTTTGATATTCAGTAACGTAAAAATGATATTTCATTACTGTTGGTTACACACTTTTTTGTATTTACTGTCATGCCAACGTCTCTTAGCCGGTTCAGTATATTTTCAGTTCTTTTCTTTAAATCATCTTTATTTAAATCTCCAACACATATATCGTCTTGATAACAAATGGTATTTTCAACATTTCCTATTACTTTTTCAATAGCTTTTTGAAAAATTGCACTTGCCGTTTTTATGCCATACAACATCTTTTTCCACCTTAACAGGTCTATAGGTGTGTTTATGGTCGTCACTTCTTTAAAATTTTCATCTATGGGAATTTGGTGGTAAGCTGATTTTAGGTCTATCTTCGAAAATACTTTCATTCCGGCAAGTTTATGTAAAGCTACTTCCACATTCGGAATAGGGTACGAGTCGGCACAAACTTGATGGTTCACCCCTATTTTATAATTTCCATAAATTCTCAAATCACCGTCTTTTTTTATACCACAATGGCCAGGTTCTAATAAGTGTTCCTTTATTAACTTTCACAACTTAGCTACTACTAATGGTAATAAATGCACTGGTACTTTTCTCGCTTCGTAGGAGGAGGGAACATTTTCTTTTAATTTCAGGCTAGCTTCATAATTTTTTAATTTTCCTGTTTTTTTCCATTTATATCTTATTTACCTTTGTTGAATTTATTTTTAATACATAATTCCCCAATAGTCCATGCGTTTTTCAGCAATTTGTAACTATAATGGGTACTACTTCATATTTTCCTTTTAGTTCTATTAAACCTTCAAAGTAACCTATAATTGGTACAATCGAGCCATCAAATGGACGTAATTGTACATTGTATTTTTTTTAAAACGGTTTTCCCATTTTTTCTCACATATTTCTGGGTATTATAGTCACTTCACTGCCAGTGTCTATTGGCATTTCAACAACACAATCATTGATTTTTATTTTTATTTTTGTATTTCTGTTCTTAGATCCAGTATTTGTATATTATCCTTCTTTATATTAAAAATGTGTCTATTTTCATCCTCTATTCTTTCCACATTTTTCATTTACATACTTCTTTGAAGTGATTCTTTTTTAAACACTTTGAACATATTTTCCCAAATGCTGGCATTTTTCTTTTTTCATTCCATGAATTTTTTCAACAGTATGTACAATTTTTTCTTTTCATTTTTACCGGATATGTTTCAGCCATTATTTCTTTGTAGGAGTTATTTTTATTTTAGTTGTAGGTATGTATTATTTCCTGCTGTTGTATAAATTCTAGACACATATTCAAGTGAAGGCTAAGGTGGCCAAAGCATGTTTAGCCTTCATCGACAAAGAAATCAAAATAAGGATGGATTTGGAAAAGGTTCAGCTCGAAAAGAAAACAGCTGCCACCATGGCTGAGGCGGAGGTTCTCAGGGAAGCTGCTGACGAGTTAAACGAACAGTCTAGCTGCCACCATTTGAACCTTGACTGTACACCTGCTGACTCTAACACAAGAGTCAAGAAGTACCTAGCCGACCAGGCAAAGCAGCCTAAAAAGGAGATTATCGAACCCCAACCACTTCAAGAATACAAATAGGACCAGTATAAACCTGGCGACCAATCACCTCCCTTCATACTGAGCAGCTCAGAGGGACCCACGCGATCACCCCCTGTTATCAGCTTTCACCCATCCACCTCACATGTGGAAGGCACCAAACCGTACAACAACTGGAACTACACTGATAACAGGGATGCTTATCAGTCCCAACCTTGTGAGGTATCTTACCTGGTGTGAATTGATTACTACTAGACTGCCACTCTTCAATGACAGACCTGAGGACTACCCAACTTGGAAACGGTCTTTCCAAAGTGCCGTGAAACACCTCAGTCTCACATGTAGTGAGGAAATAGACCTCCTCGTGAAGTGGCTCGGTAAAGAGTCAGAAGAACACGCAAGGAGATCAAGGTCAGTCCACCGAAATCATCCAGAGAAGGGACTTAGGAGAATATGGGACCGACTCGAAGAATGCTACGATGCCCCTGAGATGATAAAGGATGCACTCTTTAAACGAGTGGACGATTTTCCAGGGCTGTCTAACAGTGATTCTGTGAGACTAAGAGAATTTGGCGATCTAGCTACTGAATTCCTGTCGGCTAAGGAAGACGGAGACCTTCCTGGACTCGCTTCTCTGGATACCGCATGAGGACTTCGCCCCTTTATTGCCAAATTAGCATCCTCGCTTCAAGATAGATGGTTATCTGTCGGCTCCGAGTACAAAGAGTGCCATCAAGTCATATTCCCTCCATTCAAGGTGTTCGTGAACTTTGTCACACAGCAAGCTAGGATAAAAAAATGATCTGAGTTTCAGGATTAACCCACCAGTTGACAAGTTCCCCCCACAAGAACAGAGCAATATCTGTGAACAAAACTGAAGTGTTCCCCACAGTTTCCAACTTTGAGAGTCGATATTACACATGTGTGCCGATCATAGCTCGTATGGTCTAGGGATTTATCAGCACCCACATGTAATAAAATTAAAACAAAAGAAAAAGATTTAATGAAAAAGAAATTTATTTAAAAATAAATTAACAAGAAAAAAGAAAAGATTACCATGTTTGAAGGGCGACAACTCGCTAATAAATTGTCTCCCTTAGATCATAAAGATCGTAATTCTTAATGTATTGTTTTGAAATGTTTTGTTTAGTGTATTTTTATATGTATATGTGCTTCGGTCAACAAACTCAAAGAATAAATAAAAACTTTACCAGAATCCAGACAGCCAGTTCTTCAGTGAGGTTTTTGTTTTTACGGCTTTATGTGGAAGCTGGAATTCGGACGTTGGTTGCCTCTTTTGCATCCCAAAATATGTCACGAACTTGTTTTTACGGCCTTATGTGGAAGCCGGAATTCGGACGTTGGTTGCCTCTTTTTGCATCCCAAAATATATCACGAACTGACTTTACCCACCAATAGCGTTTCTTTTATATGAGTTTTTAAAAGGAACTTCCTGGAACCTTCTAGAGACTCAAAAAAAGAACAAAAAGGCGTTCTACGCCTTTTTATATTTATAGACGCCGATTATTATTTATTTTTATGAATAACGACATTCTGGAAACGTCTTTATGTTTTAATTAATATATCAACAAACATATTTATATATTATAAGAAATATTTATATATTTCTTAATCCAATCATAGGAGAGAATGTGTTCTCCTATGACAGTCGACAAAACAAGAATGAGCACATACCCATGCAATATTGCCCACTGCACAAGGTCTTCCATCCATTGTCAAAATGCTGTACCTTTCGAGAGAAGCCCTTGGAAGAGCGCAAGACTTTCATGAGAGAAAATGGCATCTGCTTCAAATGTTGCTCATCTACAACACATACATCTGGGTTCTGCAGAGATAACGTTAAATGCAAAGAGTGTGACAGCAAATTCCACAACGCTGCTCTTTATCCAGGGCCACCTCCACGGATCGTCGATGTGAGCCCTACTACAAAGCACAGCGAGGAGGATGACTCCCTGGCAACAGTCGGATTGGTTTCACAATGCACACAGGTTTGTGGTGGCGATCTGTCGGAAAAGTCATGTTTGAAAATTTGCCTGGTGAATGTTTACCCAACTAACCAACCAGACAAGGCGGTAAAGATATACGCCATCATAGACGAACAAAGTAACTGGTCCTTGGCACACTCAGAATTCTTCAACACCTTCAAGAGTGATGGACCGAGTTTCCCTTACTCCTTGAAAACCTGTGCCGGAGCAATACAGACCACAGGAAGAAGAGCAGTAGGCTTCCAAATGGAATCCCTAGATGGAAAAACCAGCATCCCACTCCCCAGCCTGTTCGAGTGATGAAATACTTAATGATAGATCCAGCATCCCAACTCCTGTGGCAGTGTTCTACCATCCACACCTTAAAAGGATAGCTCACCTCATCCCCACCATGGAGCCTAAAACTCCTATCATGCTCCTTCTCGGACAAGACATCTTAAGAATCCACAAGGTGCATCAACAAATAAACGGTCCTCACGATACTCCATATGCCCAGAAATTAGACCTGGGATGGGTCATAGTAGACAACGTCATCTTAGGGAAGTTTCACCCTCCACCCATCATAAAGACATTGCATACTCATATATCTGAAAAGGGGACGCCCTACCCTTTTTGAACCATGCCCAAACAACCTTGAGGTTAGAGAAAGGTACAGCACCAGTGATAGATCATACCCTACCGAAATGGAAGGTTACCCATTCCGACAGACAAAGGACGATGAAAAGGTAGCGCCTTCTATTGAGGACATCGCCTTCCTCAACATCATGGAAAGGGGGGCTGAAAAAGTCAAAAACAACAGTTGGATTGCTCCACTACCCTTCTGATCTCCCCGACGTCGTCTCCCCCATGATAAGAAACTAGCAGAAAGATGATTTTTTCATTGAAACGCAGCCTCGACAAGAAGCCAGAGACACAGAGACATTTCTTTTCATTCATGGAAAAGCTGTTTGAAAATGGTCATGCTGAGGCAGCTCCCACCCCACTTAGAAAGGGAAAGGAATGCTGGTACCTACCCATCTTTGGTGTATACCATCCTAAAAAACCTGGGAAAATCAGAGTTGTCTTCCATGCCAGCGCCAAATATGACGAGGTGTCTTTGAACAATGTGCTGTAGAGCGGACCCGACCGTAACAGCACTCTGGTCGGAGTCCTCACTCACTTCCGCAAAGAAATTGTTGCCGTCACTGCAGACATCGTACAGATGTTTCACTGTTTCCTAGTGAAAGAAGAACATAGGAACTTCCTAAGACTCCTCTGGTACCGTAAAAACGACCCAGACCAAGGAATCGCCGAATGAGAGTTCACGTCTTTGGCAACAGCCCATCTCCGGCTGTAGCTATCTATTGCCTCAGGCAAGCAGTCAGAAGAAATCAGCTTAACTAGAATCCGGCAGTCGAGCAATTAGTCAATCGGAATTTTTACATCGATGATTGTTTGAAATCGCTCCCTACAGTTGAGGCTACAGTCTCCTTACTCCAAAGAATATGTGACATCCTGGCCGAATCTAACTTAAGGCTACACAAAATAGCTTCCAACAAAGAAGGAGTTATGGCAGCAATCTTAACTGAAGACCACACAAATAACCTAAAGGACCTTGATTTGGGCAAGGACAAACCACCCATGCAGCACAGCCTTGGTCTGGAGTGGCATCTTAAAACCAGGGCCCTAACCAATCTCACACACATCTCCGACACCTTTTGCAATTCTCGAGTTGCTGCTAACAGTGAATGTAGAGGATGGCACGTGCAAAAAACGTCATCATTCGAACGATACAAGAAGAAACCTATGCCAAATGTTATGTTACGAAGCGTATGGTGACAAGCAAAAAGAATAGACAACACAGGATTAAAAATTTGACGAACTCAACAATTTATTTTCGAATAAATAACACAGAATAATAACGAGCTGTCGTTGGGGTGAAGATGGCAGAATGTTGTTGTTGTTGTTGTTGTTGTTGTTATAAAGCGCGACGATCCCTTCGTTGTAGTAGTAGTAGCAGCAGTGCTGGTTATAATGCTGTGTCAATGGCGATAGTTGTTGTTGTTTACAAAGCGCGACGAAGCCTCCGTTTGTAGTAGTAGTAGCAGCAGTGCTGGTTATAATGCTGTGTAAATGGCGATAGTTGTTGTTGTTTACAAGGCGCGACGAAGCCTCCGTTGTAGTAGTAGTAGCAGCAGTGCTGATTAATGCTGTGTCAATGGCGATAGTTGTTGTTGTTTACAAGGCGCGACGAAGCCTCCGTTGTAGTAGTAGTAGCAGCAGTGCTGATTAATGCTGTGTCAATGGCGATAGTTGTTGTTGTTTACAAGGCGCGACGAAGCCTCCGTTGTAGTAGTAGTAGCAGCAGTGCTGGTTATAATGCTGTGTCAATGGCGATAGTTGTTGTTGTTTACAAGGCGCGACGAAGCCTCTGTTTGTAGTAGTAGTAGCAGCAGTGCTGGTTATAATGCTGTGTAAATGGCGATAGTTGTTGTTGTTTACAAGGCGCGACGAAGCCTCCGTTGTAGTAGTAGTAGCAGCAGTGCTGATTAATGCTGTGTCAATGGCGATAGTTGTTGTTGTTTACAAGGCGCGACGAAGCCTCCGTTGTAGTAGTAGTAGCAGCAGTGCTGGTTATAATGCTGTGTCAATGGCGATAGTTGTTGTTGTTTACAAGGCGCGACGAAGCCTCCGTTGTAGTAGTAGTAGTAGTATTGGTCGCGACAGCCGTAGCGTTGTAGTGATGGCGAGGCTGGCGGTCTTTCTGTCTTTTCCTTGGCTTCACTAAATATAGCAAGCATGCGGACGTAGTTGTAGACAATGGTCAGTGATGAAGAAATTGCCCCCAGGTCGAGAAAACTGTGTTTCTTTTGAGTTGTTATTTTCGCTACAGTGTGTAAGGCATCTAAGCGTTCTGCCCGTAATTTCGTGGAGGTAACCATGATCATGTGCCTCGACTTTGGTGCCATGGCAGCGATCGTAGAGTGAATCCCTACGTAGTCAATTTCTCCCCAAAGCGGTCAGGAATCATGAAACTTGAGTGGTGGTCGTCACGGTGACACGTGGCAGACAGTATGACGGCGTCCTCAAGTCAAAACGAGATCTAAATCATAACATCATAACACAAAGAACTCTTGCATATAGCAAATAGAGAAAGGCTCCCAAAAGGCAGTTCACTCAAGGGCCTCAACCCAATGATGGCTTACTGAGAATCAGGGGCCATGCTAGCAAGGCTGAGATCAAAACCGAAGAAAAATATCCCATTATCATCCCTGGCAAACACCACATTGGGTCATTGCTTGTGGGCCACTACCAACAGCAAGTGGTGGGCAGTAATATTCACATGCATGAGCACCAGAGGTATCCACATCAAAGTAATTGAATCGATGAATACCTCCAGTTTTATTAACACACTCAAGTTTTTCTTTGCCATTCGCGGCCTGGCTAAACATATACATTCCGATCGCAGGACCAATTTTGTGGGCGCCTGTAAGGAGTCGGGCATTGAATCCATTACAGGTACAAACTCTATCAGCAAGTACTTAACAGATCAAGGCTGTACCTGGTCGTTCAACCTTCCCCATGCCCCTTATATGGGAGGAACTTGGGAAAGAATGATTGGCATGACCAAAAAGATATTGGACACTATGTTTCTGCAGCACAAACAGAGATTGACCCATGAGGTACTTACCACCTTCTTGGCAGAGGTCACCTCCATAATCAATGCCCGGACTTTTGTCCCGGTATCAACAGACCCAGATGAACCTGGCATACTTACACCTGCTGCCCTCCTCACTCAGAAAGTGGGCATATCCTTCACACACAAACACAATTATGGACCCAAAGATATTTTCAAAAGTCAATGCAAATTTATCCAACATCTGGCTGAAACTTTCTGGAGCAGATGGAGAAGAGAATACTTGTCTTCGATCCAAGCACACACAAAGTGGAGATCAGATAAACCCAACTTAGAACCAGGCTGCGAGAAACGAGTGGCCCTTAGGACTGACCACACACATGTTCCCCAATAAAGACAACCTAGTGAGGAAAATGGAAGTCAAGATTTCCAGAAAGGATGGCACCAAGCTCCTCCTCAGACCCATTACCGAGACTGTCCTTCTTTGTACCGAGAACTAGAAAACTTATTACGTCTAAGACGCCAGACGAGGAGTATTATGTCTCTTAGTTTTGTCCCTTCAACAGTTATCTCTCTTGACCAGACATTTTTCATATAGAGTTTCCCCTGACTCGACACCGGCAGGTTGACCAGTGTTTTGTTCCCTTATTCTAGCTGCCTTTCTAGCCGCATGACTTGGTTTTTTTATCTCCCTTTATCCTTCGCCATTTTAAGCCATCTCCGGTAAGAAACATTATTTATCCCCTTCTTAAAGACATTTTTTAATACCTTAATGTTATTTTTTATATTATTTCATTTTTACTACAAACTTTGTTTATTTTCTTTATCCACGTGTTCGGCCCCCTTATTTCTAGCTGTCATTGATTTCCTTACACATAAGACTCCCCGATTCAGCCCTTTTATAACTTCTCATTCGGGACCTTTCCTCTCTTTGTATTTTTTTTTTGTTTCTTTCAGTTTTTTACCGTATCTACCTTCAATAAACCTGTTTATATGATTTCCTGTTTTCAGAGTTTTGATTGCTAGTACGCGTTTAATGCTAACTGTTTAAGGATCGTATGTTTCTAAACAAACGCATCCTAGGGACAGTATAGGCATGTTTGTAAGTTGTAACTGTTCCATTAGCTTGTATCTATGTGCCGAATTATGCATACCTTCAATTAATCTTAGTTGGATTAACTCTTCTTCTATTGTCTGTTCTTGTTCCTAGTTTTTCGAATTCACAGTATTTATTCACACTTCTTAACTCGTGTAAATATTTTACTATCGGTTCATCCACTTCCTGCTTCATTGCCATAAACTTGGTCCTTTCTGTAATCACCAGTCTTTTCTTTGGCCTCATGTTTCCTTTGATAATCTGACTTATTTCTTCGAAAGTCATTTCTCCTAGTTCTCAAGGGTAAACCATTGTAGCAACCTTCATAATTGCTTCATATCCAGCACTAGTCATGAACAAGTTGGTGATTTCATTTTCCCCTCCTTGTTTTTGTTGTCTTTCAACTTTTTGCATCTTGCATTAGCAGCAAAGCAATGAATCCACATATCTATGTATTCTGGGTTTTCAAGGACCAGAGATTATCCTATCGATGACGCCATTGATATGTCGTGTATAACGCTAAGCAAGCGTTCAAGAACTAACCTGTTGATGTCAGTTTATAAATATGAGCTATCTGCTCATATGCAAATTAAGTATAATTTGCATATCACTACAGTCATCCATTTTTTTTACCCATTTCAACTAATGTAGGAATATTTTTATTCTTTATGTGATGGATACCCTCCCTCCATTCCCACATTCTTGTACAATCATTTTATTAGTGATGCTGCCACAAAATGCTTATAAAATACAAAGAATAGGAAAAAATTTTAATTATATAAAAATAAAATTAAAATGAAAACAAATTAAAATAGTTATATTTTAATTTTTGTTTTATTTTTATTTTCAATCATTTAAATTTTGAAGTAATTTCATTCTTTTTAAATTTATTTTCTTCTAGCAGTTATTGTAATTTTTATCTGGAAAAAGATTGCAATTTAAATATATTTCTATTATTAAGAGAGTCAAAAGTGATTTAATGCTTACTACTCTTTCCCCTCCCCCTTCCCCCACCACCCGCCTCTCTTCCCCTTCCCCTCCTCCTCCTCTTCATCAACAACAACAACAACATTGAGTTAATGCCTGTTTTACATGCTAGCATACGTTGAAATTAACTTCCAAATTAACCTATTATTTTCTTTATATCAAACCCGACCTTGTCACATTCTTTTATGTTTCTGGTGTTTTTTTTTTGTTTTTTTTTTTGTTTTTTTCTTCCTTTCTCAATTAACCCTGCTACTTCAACTGTTCTATATCTACAAACTCAATAACCCTCATTCATTATTTTAATGTGAATAAACCAACACAGTCTCCTGTTCTGAATACATCTCTCTATACTGTCTTGATTTAATCTTCTTCATAGAATATCAGTTTATTAAAGACCCACTGTAATCCTTGTGAAGATGGTCCAACCTGAAACAGTTCTTACCTAAAAAAGATCCATTAAAGTTAAATATAGTTAATATTGTAATTGTCATTATTGTTATTCCCTTTCATGAATACACCAGCCTATCCAAGAAAAATATCATGAAGAACATCTTCACATTTGTCCCAACAAGAAATGGGAAATATGAGGAATGTTTGAACAACCTAACATATTGATCAGGTCTATGCAGACTGTTTGAACATAGCATCTGAACCGAGTTTACAGAAGATGTTTGAAAACCATATTAAGCCGATTTACTGAAAGTATTTGAACAATCTAGCATATTGACAAATTCTTTTAAATATCTTGTCGTGTTGAAGAAAATCAGTTGTACAGTTTTCTTCCTGTGAAATAATTGTTTTGACAAGCATGCAGTAACATTTTAGATTTTGATTTGATGATTATCATTTTTGTTGTAGATTTGGTAAACCTCTTTGGAACTATGAAGACATTACACCTAAAACTTTGGTTACAGCTAGCTCATCATCACTTTTATTTTTTCTTACATTGGTTCTACGAATCTTTCATGACATTCCATCTTTGCGCCATATTGAGCAACACTGGTCTCAAGTCGCTTTACAGTTAGCGTTGTCATGTTCTTCAAGACATTATGCTGGTCGCTCCTTTCAGGTTAGATTTTTTCCATCTTTTCTATCTCATAATCATTTGGTTTAACAATTTCTTTTGCATTCTATCAATTGCTATTTTATTTTCCAGATCCTTCGAGCATTAAAAGTGCGTCCTTCCACTCAAATGCTAAACGACATTCTTTCTCGTCTTGTTGAGACTGTTTCAGAACAAGGTGAAGATATGCAGGTAAGATGAATGACATTAAAACTGTATATGCTATGATTTAACCTCCTGTCAGAATGCCAGAAATATAATGTTCAAAGTTTACATTTAATACAGGATTTATGTTTTAACAAATAAACATGCAGGTTGATAGTAACATAGCCATAATACAAAATGTTGCAACAAATCAATAGCAAATACACTTAGGATATTTGTTTTTCTTGACATTATCATTTGTGACTTAGTAGTTGGATTTATTCAATAGAATTTATGAGCCTTATTTCAGGGTGGGGCTAAATTTCTTTACAGCAATTTAAATCCTAACAAAAAATATGCTGTGACTATTTGTGCTCTGTTGCGATACTTTATGTCATATGTTCTGTCAAAAAAGCAGAAATCCTTGTAGACTGAGCCAATTAGCAAAGAGATGGTTTTTAAGAAAGGTGGAAAACAATATTGAAAAAAGATCAAAGAAAATATGGATATTGTTTTGTAAACATGGTTTCTCGGTGTAGGATGATTCTTTAGTGACCGAGGACAAAAAAGAGGAAGAAAAAGAAAACTAAAAATTATCTGTGAAGGGAAAAAATACAGCAAAAATGTAAATTGAGCATTGTGATGGGCATGCACAGAAGCACCTGAGAATGGTGTGTGCGTCCTCTTGCTGGGCAACCTTTGGGTACAAGAATGTACTCGCCTAAGTGCAATATAAGGATGATTCAAGTTATTTGGGAGTGTCATCATAGACTGCTCGTTGCACATGCAGTGAATTGCATTACGAGAAGTTGGTGCAGCAGAATTGTGTTACAAGGAGTTGGTGTGTCAAATTGGATTACGAGAAGTTGGTACGGCAGAATTGCATTATGAGGAGTTGGTGCAACAAATTAAATTGCAGAGTTAGCAAGAAGAAGTTCCAACACTTTGATTTTTTTTTTTTTGCCTAACAAACTATTTTGCCATCATGGCCTTTGACCCACAACTTATAGCTCTGTTTGACATGAGTCAATCCAGGCAATTGATAGTAGAATGGTTAGAGAAGATGGAACTGATATGTCACTTAAATGAAGTAAGGTGTATTGAGTGCGTCATCCTTTTTTCTTTTTACAAAGGAATCACTACTTATAAAGCCCCAGAGGCCACTCAAGGAGAAGGGTTCATGAGTGTACAGTAGAAGTACTATAGTAATCGTTAGTAGTGAAAATTTGGTAAATTGGATTACTTAAGGGGATGGCTCATCAAGAACTTGTTTACGTTGGACTTGAAGATGACCATATTGTAGTCAACTGGAAATCCGGAAAACAGAACATGGAGTTTTAAGAAAGAAGCTTTTTCCATGGAATCTATGTTTAGGTTTAGACACAGATAAAGACAAGGCAAAATTATTGATAGTGGTTTCAGATAGACGAGTGTTTTTCCATGAAAGTTTGGTGAGGGGGGATCAAAGATTGGAGCTCAGGTGAGCACTTGCCATGAAAATAACAATAAAGCACAGACAAGCTCACAACGTCTCTTCTGTGGGAAAGAGGTTGCAGGGAAAAGAAAAGGACATCCCCCAGTAGGCTACAAAGTCTATTTTGAACTCTGTCAAGGCAGGATAAGCTGCTTCTAGCAGCTCCTTGGCAACATTTGATATATATGTTCTATTTCAGATCAGGAGTAAAGGTCAGACCCAGAATCTTATCAAGACATGGAATCTCCCCAAAATGAGAGTCATTCATTTCAATTGATGCCAGATAGGGATCAGAGTGTTGATGATGTAAAGATAGAAGCTTGGTTTTAGATGCATTAAAATTAAGGCAAGATAGGGTGTGCTAAGCAGCTCCTGCCCAGATGTGGTAACAGTACTCCATCCTACGATATACTTGGCTCTTATACAGATAGAGAATTGCATCATCAGTGAGATACCTACTGGAGTGGTAGAATGATCCAACCATTTTTCCAGATTTGTTGTATGTGTTCCATTTCATATCAGGAGTAAAGGTCAGTCCCAAGAAGCTTGTCAAGATATAGTGTTCCCCAAGACGAGTAATTCATTTCAATTGGGGCCTGATGGGGGTCAGAGCGATTATGATGAAAATAGAGAAGCTTGGTTTTAACTGCATTAAAATTAATCAGCCAACTTTTTCTTCATAGCACCACATGCTCAAGACCAGAAAGAGAGAATCAGAATGATCTTAGTCATTGCTGGCCTTTGAAGTGTTGTCATAGATTGTGGTGTCATCTACATAAATGTCTATGAATGATCTAAGAATGTGATTTGGGAAGTCATTGAAGATTAGGAAGAGGAATACCAGCGTTGATACTATAAATTTTTGATATCTAACCATCGACGACTACTCAAAGAAAAAGGATTTCATAATTGAGAGGCCATCTCCAGCTATTTTATAGCTGGTTATTCTGTGAAGTAGACCCTTATGCCGTACTCTATCAAAAGCCTTTGATATGTCAAGAGCTATTGCTCTTGAAATGAAGCCCTCATTGAGAGATTCACTAATCATGTGTGATATAACTGTTAGATCATCTGCTGTAGATCTAGCAGAATGGAAACCATTATTGCATATCACTGAGTTATTTTTACTGAGGTGGTTGATCACTTCTCTATTTATTACAGATTCCAGTAGCTTACTCATGATGCATAGAAGACTGATTGGTCCGTACCGAGAGGTAGATGACCAATCTCCAGACTAATTTTCTCTGCTTTAGCAGTGTTCGATACAGGCATCTTCATATGGGTTTGTGCATTCCAGTATCAATGCGCATTTCTACCATATTTGTTCTGCCCAAGTCTTTATCTTCCATAATGAACAAATCCTTATTCCACTTCTTACCAATTCTTTAGTGCCGCTAAATCTAAGTTTAAATGAATCATCATTCACATTCATTAGACATTGTATGAATGGGCATTTCCATTTCCCTGAATACATTGCTTACAGTATTTCTGTGTGTGGCCTTCTTCACCACAATTGTAACACCTAATTACTTGCACACTTCTTTCTTGCTTTTTAGCTTTATATACTGACCCCTTACTTTCTACTCAGTTCCCTCTTTTTTGTCTATCTTCGTATTTTAAGGATCCGGTTGGACTCAAAGCCACCTAGTGTGACAAACCTCCATGGGTTCGTCTTCATATTCATGGCTCACATCAAGCCAGGTCTTATATTTTTTTATCTCTGATTTTCTGATGCAGTTCATCCCTCATCACCATCATCTTAAATTCTCGATGAAAAATATCAGTACTTGTTTTCTAACTACCCCGTTTCCTGTATTCCGTTATATATGTCCTCTGCCAGCTGTAGTATCTGCTGCATATAGTCCTGAATTCCCTCTGATCTATCCTGCCTTATGTTGGCTAACTCGACTATATGCATATTAGGATTTGCAATAGTGATCCCTTTAATTCTATCTATGTTAAACATGCATTGTTTGACATTAACCTATTTATGAATTGCCTGACCAGGTCCCTTATCGTCAGAAGGGCTGCCTGACATTTTCCTTTATCTGCAGCTCCTACTACTTAAAAATATATCTCTATATCGTCCTGCCATCCTCTCTATGCTCTAATGGTCTTTAAAAAACTTTTCAAATGTACTTGTGAAGTTAAGCTGTGTAAGGTGTTAATTTTAGTCAAAATCACCTATTATCACTTATCAATACTTATCAAAGACATTCCGACACAAAAGGGATTCTCCCCAAATTATGTTCATTACTGAACTTACTGCATTCTTTAATTCTGTGGTCAAACCCTGAATAAATTCCATGAAAATGTTTTGTTATTTTAAAAATATGTATGCAACAGTTGAAAGAAAAAAAAATTTCAATATCGAATTAGTACTAAAACAAGAAAAAAAAATTTCAATATCGAATTAGTACTAAAACAAGAAAAAAAAATTTCAATAAAATTTTAGTGGATTTGTTATTTACATACACAAATATGAATGTATATATATATTTCATATATATATATATATATATATATATATATATATATATATATATATATATATATATATAGCTTAATGTAAAAGGAAAAGAGAAAGTTCAATTCCACAAAAGGAGACTTATCCGAATAATGCCAAGCTCAACAATAATTATTGGAGCTTATACAGTAGTATGAAATGAAGACATAAAACTATAGATATAGGATGGATCATTTATTTAATAATGGAATACAGGCAAAATTTGGGGGACAGAAGGGACTTTTTATGCCAGGTCATTTCAAAGCCTAATGCTTCTCATCAGAAGAGTAGAGAAGGTGCTAGGTAGCATGGGGAAGATGCAGCGTCTAGCATAAGGTTCATTAGGGATGAAAAAGATTAAGAGGAATTATAAAATGTTGGGGGAAGCTTTATTGAATTCTAAATAAATAAGGAGAAGCTTGTTATATATAGTATGATATATAAGATTATATATGGTCTTTAACATAGTATTGAGATTAAGGGGTATATGTATTATGGTTAAATAGGGGGTGTATTGTTGCTGCGTGGTAATTTATTTTAACGGTTTGTGGGGTGTCTATTTTCTATAGAGTGGGTAATTTTGATTGGTGCCACCTAAACAGCAAATGGCGGCTATAAAATCGCTTATAATTTGGGGGGGGGTATGCAAGGTTGTAAAAGTGAAAGATAAAATGCGGCAATATATTTATAAGTTTCTACTGTTATGATATAGGGAGTATGAACATAAGGAGATTAGGGTGGCGATGACTATGAGTGCATTTAACTATAATAATAATAATGATAAAATATTAATAGTAATAGCGTTAAAAAACAATGCAGTAATAATAATGATAATAATAAAGATAGTAGTAACAATACTTCTACCACTACCTTCACCATCACCACCACTACTACCAATAATAATAATGAAAATACTGTTAATACTAATTATTAGGGGTGGGTAAAAGAAAGGGATACAGACAAGTGGGGTGGGGTCAGAGTAGGGGTTGAGGAGTGAGGGGTAAGTGGTCCCGTACAAAATAAAGTAAAATAAAGAATATATATATATATACACACACACACATATGCATATACATACATATATCCATATATACAAACACAGATAAAAAAAAAAAAAGATGTAGAATAAGCCAGGAAAGCGTAGGGTTTGGTGAACAAAAGGCCCTTGGGTTTAAATTAAATTAAAGGATTGCTTCACTGGGAACGGTAGTTTCAAGAGTCTACCTTAAAACTTTAAATTTCTTGAAGTTCGATTATAAAGGCCATCAAATTTAAGTTTATATGAACAAGCCAGGCTTAGAAAATTGAATACATACTTTCTCGTTTATGAACACGAGGGACAGGTCCATCGAATCTACGTAACTACTTAATGTAGTAGTTCTAATCTCCAAGAGATATAAGAAGCATAGCTTATAGCCGTCCTTTAAAGTTCCATATTTCTCCAAATATTTCATTGAGGTGGTCTTGTGTAGATGTGTTGGTCTGGTGAATTCTTATTCCTCCTAATTTGGACGGCAAGAAACTGTATTTTTTCAACGGAGACTCTTGTGATGGAAATTACCCAAAACTGGGCTGGTTTAACTGTGTTCAAATCTAAGTTATATTATCAGTAGGAAGTAGCATCTAGAAGGAAATTGGAAAATGTTTGCTTGTAAGTGGTTGGGAACGTGTTTGGCTGGTAGTCGGAGGGGGTAGGATAGGGATGGGGATATGTCTGTATGGGTGACGGGGGTGGGTTGGGTTGAATCGGGAGAGCTTTTCTTAGGTTATATTTTCGATACATTTAAAAGTTTTAATGTAAATACTACTGGGTGGAGGGCTCAGTGTAAATCTAATAGTGGAGACCAAATGTGGGGGGGGGCTCTCCAATGGGGTTTCGGGGTGGTGGTTAGATGGTTCTGAATTTAGGTTTTAAGTCTTTAGCCCTGGGAAGGGGTTTCAAAGCTATATTTTCATTGGGCCTAAGTTTTATATTGTTTAGGTTATATTCTCGTTGCATCATGCGCTAATTGGTGGTTTGGTTGCAATTTACAGGTGGTATTAAGTGTGCATATTTACGGGGATAGGGTTTGTTAGGCAAAGTTGTTAGTGGGCTTATGTTTAAAGCAGATATGTTGTTAATTAGGCCTTGCCAAGATGCAGGCGATTCTAGGTTGGTAATTTATTTAAAGTTATGTAATGGTTTTGTGTTCAGAGGGTGTGCTAATACTTTATATTAAAGAGTTGAAGTTTTTTATGGTGATTTTTTTTTATATATATATATACTAGCAGGGAGACCCTACATTGACCAGGATTAAATGATGATCAACGAATGTTTCAAACTCTCATATTTTTTATTGTCATTGAAATCGGTGAAATCGACTATTTTTCAATCAAATCGATTGATTGCCTGTTCTAGTTGGGGATCCATCGCAGTGCACCAAAAGGAAGCTTCACATGCCTCTCTGTAGTGACTTAGTCTATAATACATTGCAGTCTACATTGCACTGTAGAGAACCTACTGTTAATTTTATAAAATTATTTTTATATATATAATGGCTTGAATTAAAGTTTAAAATGCAAAAATCAATTGTGCTCTAAACTGAAGCATTCATTTCGAACGCGCTCTTGTCATAAAAAACCTACTGTTGATTTTATATGCCTGGCCTTACTGCTTGTGCGGTGATAATGGCTTGAATTTAAGTTTAAAATGAAAAAGTCAAGTATAATGGCACAATTGTTCTTTAAACAGAAACATTCATTTGGAACACACCCGTCATACTGTTGATTGTATATGTTGGGCTTTTCAGCTTGTGTGGTAATAAAACTTCTCAAATGTACTTGTAAAGTTAAGCTGTGTAAGGCGTTAACTTTAATCAAAGTCACTTATTATCACTTATCAATACTTATCAAAGACGTTCCAACATAAAACCTATATAAAAACACTGCCAGGCACATAAAGTACCTTCATTTGAGATTTCATAAAAATTGGTCCGTTTTCAAGTCCATAGGGAACAAACACAGACATATAAAACTTTATATTTATTTGCTATAATAATTAAATAATAATTAAATAAATATAATAATTAAATACCTACAGACACTAGTGTTCAGGAATCATCAGTGCAGGGTGTCACGATTAATGCCAGTCGAGATTCGAACTCTGGCAACAGAAGTCATGTCTGGCTTCATTAGCAAGGACCTGAACCACTCGGCTACCGACAACCGCCAGAAATATAGTTGAAATTAAACATTTATTATTTTTAAATGCTTTTAACGTCAGTCAGAGTGATCTAGTCATTATATGACGATTTACGCATATATATATATATATATATATATATATATATAGTTACATTTCAAGATCCAAATATCTATATCTATACCATAGTAATATTATTAGGTTGGTGCAAAAATAATGTCATTATTTGACATATATCTGATAAAAAATGATATTATTTTTGCACCAACCTAATAGTAAATTACTAAATGATCTAACCGTATAAGGAAAAAAATGTATAAAATGTAAGGAATTAGTTTTGTATTTTCGACTGATGTAAACCCTTTTTAGACATAACCCTAATT
Source organism: Euprymna scolopes (assembly GCF_053919585.1). NCBI lineage: Eukaryota > Metazoa > Mollusca > Cephalopoda > Sepiida > Sepiolidae > Euprymna > Euprymna scolopes. The sequence continues at coordinate 83,887,292 of NC_136490.1, forward strand.
AACCATTTCCAGAAAATAAATATTAGATAAAGTAATAATAATAATAGTAAATAATTTCTTTATAGAAAAAATTTTCAAAACACTTTCATACGTTAAATAAAACCTGTCTAGCTTTACAGTATGAACCAAGATGGCTGCCAGAACAAACATTTTTTTCTTCTTGCAGTATTTTATGATTTTTCTCTGTCTAAGCAAAGAATTTTTAATTTTTCTGAAGAGTGTATGAACGAAAACAGCTGATATTGACATAATAATACCCATTTGTTTCTGTATAACGCAACGCATCTGTAACAAATGTACCAAAATTGTAACATGCTAGAGGAGCTTTTTTCATGAAAAATAAATATTTAGATTTTGGAATGTAACTTTACTGTTGAGCTTTTATATATGCTCTGTTGTATTTAACATGCATTGATCTTCTAAAAATACAGAATTCATATACACAAAAAGTGAAATATAATTGAAAAAATATATTTTAACCAAATAACAATAAAGATATATATATATAAATTTCTCTTACAGAGCAGAACACACGAGGTAAAAATTTAAAATTACTTACCTCTCTTAATTTTTTTTTTTACTTTTGCTGTGTTTTTAAAAGAACACTTTATTTTAACATTGTTCTTTTTCCATGGTAGCTGGTGTTCTTTGATAGAATAAATTGGTCTTATCATGAGTCGGTTGTAAAAAAAACGTATGTATAATTTGTTGGCAGCACTTTTTCCAAATACTTATGGATTAAATAACTCAGCGACTCCCCCTTCATTTTTTTGGAAATATCTAATTAGGTTAAAGTCATGGCAGAAAATAGAGCAAGTGACTACTTTCCTCTTGTCAGAATAAACCAAGACAAAGCAAAAAAGTTTCCCTTTCAAAACAAAACAAAAAAGTTACCCCTTCAAGACAAAACAAGAAAGTTACCCCTTCAAGACGAAACAAAAAAGGTTACCCCTTCAAGAAAAAACAAAAAAAGTTACCTCTTTCAAGACAAAACAAAAAAGTTACCCCTTCAATACAAAACAAGAAAGTTACCCCATTCAAGACAAAACAAGAAAGTTACCCATTCAAGACAAAACAAGAAAGTTACCTTTTCAAGACAAAACAAAAAAGTTACCCCTTCAAGACAAAACAAGAAATTTACCCCTTCAAGACAAAACAAAAAAGTTACCCCTTCAAGACAAAACAAAAAAATTACCCCTTCAAGACAAAACAAGAAATTTACCCCTTCAAGACAAAACAAAGAAATTTACCCCTTCAAGACAAAACAAAAAAGTTACCCCTTCAAGACAAAACAAGAAAGTTACCCCTTCAAGACAAAACAAAAAAGTTACCCCTTCAAGACAAAACAAAAAAGTTACCCCTTCAAGACAAAACAAAAAAGTTACCCCTTCAAGACAAAACAAAAAAGTTACCCCTTCAAGACAAAACAAAAAAGTTACCCCTTCAAGGCAAAACAAAAAAGTTACCCATTCAAGACAAAACAAAGAAGTTACCCCTTCAAGACAAAACAAAAAAGTTACCCCTTCAAGACAAAACAAGAAAGTTACCCCTTCAAGACAAAACAAAAAAGTTACCCCTTCAAGACAAAACAAGCAATTTACCCCTTCAAGACAAAACAAAAAAGTTACCCCTTCAAGACAAAACAAAAAAGTTACCCCTTCAAGACAAAACAAAAAAGTTACCCCTTCAAGACAAAACAAGAAATTTACCCCTTCAAGACAAAACAAAAAAGTTACCCCTTCAAGACAAAACAAAAAAGTTACCCCTTCAAGACAAAACAAAGAAGTTACCCCTTCAAGACAAAACAAAGAAGTTACCCCTTCAAGACAAAACAAAAAAGTTACCCCTTCAAGACAAAACAAAAAAGTTACCCCTTCAAGACAAAACAAAGTAGTTACCCCTTCAAGACAAAACAAAAAAGTTACCCCTTCAAGACAAAACAAAAAAGTTACCCCTTCAAGACAAAACAAAGAAGTTACCCCTTCAAGACAAAACAAAGAAGTTACCCCTTCAAGACAAAACAAAGAAGTTACCCCTTCAAGACAAAACAAAGAAGTTACCCCTTCAAGACAAAACAAAGAAGTTACCCCTTCAAGACAAAACAAAAAAGTTACCCCTTCAAGACAAAACAAAAAAGTTACCCCTTCAAGACAAAACAAAGAAGTTACCCCTTCAAGACAAAACAAAAAAGTTACCCCTTCAAGACAAAACAAAAAAGTTTCCCCTTCAAGACAAAACAAAGAAGTCACCCCTTCAAGACAAAACAAGAAAGTTACCCCTTCAAGACAAAACAAAGAAGTTACCCCTTCAAGACAAAACAAAGAAGTTACCCCTTCAAGACAAAACAAAGAAGTTACCCCTTCAAGACAAAACAAAGAAGTTACCCCTTCAAGACAAAACAAAGAAGTTACCCCTTCAAGACAAAGCAAAAAAGTTACCCCTTCAAGACAAAACAAAGAAGTTACCCCTTCAAGACAAAACAAAGAAGTTACCCCTTCAAGACAAAACAAAAAAGTTACCCCTTCAAGACAAAACAAAAAAGTTACCCCTTCAAGACAAAACAAAAAAGTTACCCCTTCAAGACAAAACAAAAAAGTTACCCCTTCAAGACAAAACAAGAAATTTACCCCTTCAAGACAAAACAAAGAAGTTACCCCTTCAAGACAAAACAAAAAAGTTACCCCTTCAAGACAAAACAAAAAAATTACCCCTTCAAGACAAAACAAAGAAGTTACCCCTTCAAGACAAAACAAAGAAGTTACCCCTTCAAGACAAAACAAAAAAGTTACCCCTTCAAGACAAAACAAAAAAGTTACCCCTTCAAGACAAAACAAAAAAGTTACCCCTTCAAGACAAAACAAAAAAGTTACCCCTTCAAGACAAAACAAGAAATGTACCCCTTCAAGACAAAACAAAGAAGTTACCCCTTCAAGACAAAACAAAAAAGTTACCCCTTCAAGACAAAACAAAAAAGTTACCCCTTCAAGACAAAACAAAAAAGTTACCCCTTCAAGACAAAACAAGAAATTTACCCCTTCAAGACAAAACAAAGAAGTTACCCCTTCAAGACAAAACAAAAAAGTTACCCCTTCAAGACAAAACAAAAAAGTTACCCCTTCAAGACAAAACAAGAAAGTTACCCCTTCAAGACAAAACAAGAAATTTACCCCTTCAAAACAAAACAAAGAAGTTACCCCTTCAAGACAAAACAAAAAATGGATATAATAAATAGAATATAAATTTTTATAGAGAAAATCCTTATTTTTACTTTTTTGCAAATCAAAGATTGCTAGTGTGCTTAAAAAAAAAGAAAAACATCTGTAAGTTTTTAGTATCAGAAGAGATACTACACTTTGCTTAAAAAAAGGGGGAAAATTGTCAAAGAGATTAGAAAATTACAAACAGAAATTTTGGTTCATCTGCATTTTGCCATTGCCTCAGATCAAGAATGAGGCCTATTAAATAGCATTTTGTAGAGCCTTGCATCCTTTTGCTGCCACAATCCTTCTGGAATACTGTCTAGGTAACAGTTTTTATTTACTTTTCAACTTGAGAGATAAGGAGAGGAGAGAGTGAGAGGATGTAGGTTGGTGGCGATGAAATGCAGCACACACGCATCTAGCGTGTTTGACTTCTCATGTCTCTTGTTTGCAACTGTCAACCCAAACAATCCGTTTTTATTGGCATTCCATAACTATTCACTGTTTCTATATTTAGCCACTGCCATTATCTCCAGGTCAATAACTAGCGCATTCAATGTCTGGTCAGCAATGGGACTCGAGTACCAGGCATTGCCTGGTGTCATAATCCAACATATCCCATGTACGATTTTGATGCCCCCCACATACCATCAGGAAATGGGATAGTTAAGCGATCTGATTGCACAATCAAGCAAATTGCTTCAAAAATACAATGCTCAGTTTTGGAGGCACTGTATTGACACAATGTCATACCATAGTTTCCGATCCATACATGGGTTAAGAATTGACACGGAAGATGTACCACGCAGTTCAGCAAGGATACAAAAATCTATAATCCACACTCAGTCTCTATTATTGGAATACTGCGGCACATAAAGAATGGGCATCCAATATGCAGGAGAATAAGAAATGCGATTGTGATGCAGCAGTTTTAATGAAAGTAACTTTTATTAAAAAGCAGTTAAATCTTTTCATAATTAATGCTTAGATCCTCATTTTACCCCAATGGAAATAAAAGGTTCTTTCCTCAATATAACTGATTTTTACTCCAGATTAAGTTGGATCATTCTACTGCTCCAAAAAGTACTTTCCTCCTGACAGAATCATCTACCTGTATAAGAGCCATATATATCGTTCATATATCTCCAAACTCTCTAAACTCTACAACAAATGCCTTAATGAACTTTGCTTTCCGGACTGCTGGAAAACTGCTTCTGTGGTACCAGTTTTCAAGAATTCTGGCAAAAGAACTGACCCAGTAAATTATCACCCCATTAGCCTCCTCCCACTTTGCGCCAAAATATTTGCGTCCATAATTAGCCAAGCTCTAGTCCAGCACCTTACAGATGCTAAACTTCTGATTGACCAACAATATGGATTTTAGGCAAGCCAGTTCCACAGTAGACATCCTAACTGTAATCTCTGAACATATATACCATTCACTGGACAAAGCAGGGGAGGATAGAGCGGTAGCTCTAGACATATTTAAGGCTTTTGACAGAGTATGGCATGAGGGGCTCCTCAGGAAAATTAGATCATACGGCATCACTGGAAGAATACTTAACATAATTAAATCATTCTTTGATAAGAGAAAAATCCAGGTTGTCTTCGACGGTCGTACATCTAAACAATAAGATATAAGCACGGGAGTGCCTCAAGGGTCTATCCTTGAGCCTCTATTATTCCTAATATTCATAAATGACCTCCCCGACAAAATTACCTCTGATATGGGTATATATGCTGATGACACCACACTCTATAACAGGCACAACAGGAAAACAAATGAACACATATCTAAAGAAATGGCAGAAACACTAGAGGATGACCTCCAATCTGTAGTGGGATGGGAACAAAAATGGATGGTCACATTCAATGTTGCCAAGACTAAACTTGTTTCCTTCAATAATTACAAGAAACCTTCTCTACCACCAATAGCAATGGCCAGTGACTCTTTATCTGAAAGTACATCTTTCAAACTCCTTGGCCTAATGTTCACAGGAAACATGAGTTGGAACAATTCCATCAAGAGCATTGCCAGGACCGCTGCGAAGACGGTAGGCTTTCTCTACCGTGCTAGAAAACTACTAACACCCAAAAGTATCCTGTACCTCTATAAGGCCACCATTCGCCCATGTATGGAGTATTGTTGTCATATTTGGACTGGTGCATCGGCTACTAGTCTTTCGCTCCTAGACAAGGTTCAAAAGAGAGTCGCCAATCTGATAGGTCCTGAACTGTCATCCAAGCTTCAGCCTCTGTCCCATCGACGAAACGTTGCATCCCTCTGCCTGTTCTACAAGTATTTTAATGGTGAATGCTCTGACAAACTGCAGACACTTGTGCCCCATGACGTAAACATCCTCGACAAATCCGACAGGCAGTTAAATCCCACCCCCACACAGTAGAGATCCCTAGATGTAAAAGATCTTCTATTCCAGTAGTTCTTCCCCAGAACCGCTATACTATGGAATTCCCCAACTGTATTGACATGCAGAAGTTCAAGTGTAACGTGAACCAACATCTTGCTGCCCAACTCCCTACATAGTACCCCAGTAGCTGTTTCCGCTAATAGTAGCCCCCCCCCCCACACACACACCAAAGTGGCGATGTGCCTTGTTTGGTGTGAAAATATAATTTAAAAAAAAAAATTACTTTTGTTAATGGCAAACTAACTTTAAATATATAGAATTTATGAAAACTCTTCTACGGATAAATTCTTTACATTTTTATTTTGTGCCGAACAAACGTAATAATTTCTCCTTGTTTTTTTGTTTTTTTTTTCTAATGTTGATTGTTTTAATAATCACTGATTATTTGCAGGGTTATGTGACTGAGATAATGCTCACATTGGAAGCATTTGTCAACAATCTCGACTTGGAACTCTATTCTTTTGATCACATGAACAATCTGTTCTTCTCAACGCCAAATTTAGCCAAAAACACAAATCTTGATTACCGAAAAAATGCCCTAGTCTTTTCAAGATTGCCTCGAATGCATACACGTAGCACAAGCTATTCAATGTCTGTCAATTCTTCTTCTTCTTCTTCAACGGCTGGTAAATATATATTTTGCATTTATTCATCTTGAAAAATAGTTGATGTTCACCTGTGTTTGTTAGCACATAATTTCAAGAATATCTTAATATATATTAATTTTTACTTCTATTAATAAGATTTAGTCTGAAGCCGAACCTATACTATTACTTCTATTAATTGTACGATTGTACTATCTTTTAATGCTCAATTCAAGAGGAGGTGGTGTCATATTTGTTCTGTTGTTATGAGACACTTCTCTCAGGTATTACATCCTCCATGGAGAAGGTAATGTATTATCTGTTCTATTGTCGCAAGACCATTCTCCCAAGCATTACTTTCTCCTTTTTTCGAGGTGGGGAATATACTATTTATTTTGTTGTCATGATATCAGGCATTACTTCTTCCTGGAGGGGGTATAGTCTAGTATCTATTCTGTTGTCATTAGACCATCTTCCTACTAGGCATTATCTCCTCCTTGAAGAGAGGGTAGCATACATTAAAAAGAAATTGTCACAATTGGCTGTTTATTAGCAAATTCAACATTTACATTATATATGTTAGATACGTGACTAGAGTGAAAGAATATTAAATGTTTAAATCAAAATCAAATTAATTTTCTCTCACCCTTTCCCTTCCCACATAATATCCCTCTCATCACAACATCGAAGAAGAGTCAGTCAATTCCTGATATATAAGCTACTTCCAAAACGTTAAGTGACATTGGGTTATTTCTTTCCTCCCATGTAATATTAGAGTCGCTTAATTCCTCTTGTAACTTGCTCTCCTTCAAAGAGGAGTTGAGTAGATATTCTACGTAATCTATCTTCACAAAAGTTACTTGAAACAGAATCTACTTTTATTGTAACTTTATTGCATCTTTTCCGTGTGTAGTTTGAACTATGGAGCTTGTGACTTTCTGGAGTTAGTCTAAAGTTCACAAGTCTAAGGTTGGATTGTCCAACAAAAAGAAATAATGAAATCAGTTCTAACAATAAAAACTCAGTAGAATAATGAAAAGTATTTCAAACTATGCTTTCATGATTAACTGATGATACTTTTAGCACATACCCAGATCAACTTCCCTAACTCAAAAGATGCTTTGGATTCATAAGTTTCCTAACATTCACGGTAATATTTTCTTATCAGAGGATTCTACATATTTTTAAAACATGAAAGTGTTTATGGACAACAATCCTCCAACCCCACCCCCCAAATTATATTGAAATTAAAAATTCTGTTAGCCCTCATTCAAAATATTTAATAGGGTAAATTATTGGTATTGTCATGTTTTCGGCAGGTTTTGTACTATAATTTGGCTCTTAGATTTAACTCTTGTATGCATATCCTGGTGCTTTGGTGGAGGTGAATGAATCCAGATCAAAACCTTTCATTGTCCATCTCCATTTATTAGGGATGACCACTTTCACTGATGATTTATGTGCTTGTGTTTTAACTCTTCCTCCTAAGCTAAGAGTGAATCTGTTTTTACATGGGATTACTTTATCAGGTGCTTGCACCAGGATAAAGTACTTTGACTATTCTGATGATGTGACAGTTCTTGTAGTAAACAGTGCTAAGATTAGTCATCAACATGAAAATAAGATTGTATAAAAGAGTGACAGGTGCTAAAATTAACTGACACAAGTCTCTTACCTTTATGCACAGGTACTTGGAAGGAATAACTCTACTAGGATCCTTTTAGACAAATGAACCGTGGTTTCATCCTAATTTCCAGCTAGATAAAAATTTGTTAGAAATATTGAATATGGCCAAAGTCACAACTATCTGATTGAGTTTCATTAAAAAGGTGAGAGCAGCTCATCCTCAATTGATATTCAATGCTTTTCCTCTCATCTTCCTTTTTACTTACTTAAACTAACGGAAACCCTTTTCAGGTTCTTGTGGCTTGGCAAGGCTCGAATGGTAAAATCTCAAAATATGTAGCTTTCATCTGTCCAAAGACAGACCAAGTATTGGGATTCATCAAAATGTTTTACATCCTAAATGGTGAATCCTGGAAAGTAGTTATAAAAGAAAAGAAACCTAAAAACCACCACGGGTTGAGAAAACTAGGTCTTTAGAATATTAATGATGAGTAGTTGGCTCTTGCTCCCATTGTATGGGAAGGAGTGAAAGTCTTATAAACTGATGAGAATGATCTAACCAAAAATGATAGTTATACATTTTTAGTATAATTTGGAAGTGTTATTACTAATTTTCAAATGAATATGCATTATAAGCAATAATTGAAAATAACATCATAATAAATGAAAATAATTATTGTTTATTATAGAAGGGATTTTTAAAAATTTTAAATATTAAAAATGTTTTTTTTTAATTTTCATTTACATTAAAATTTTATAGTGTTTTTCCTTTTTATAAATGATTTTTACATTTACACATTAATGATAATCTTTTAAAAATTTTCCATGATTCAAGATTTTAAAAATATTTAGTCATAACCATCATTTGATACATGAAGAATTTAATTTATAATTATTCATTTTATCGCATTTCTTCTGACTGACAAAACAAAAAGTGTTTTGTCTTTATTAGATTTTAAATTTAGATGTTTTGTTCTGTTGTATTTTATGGGTTTTTTAATGATGTATATTCTTTCATTGAATTATCTTTCAAAAATAGATATAATCATAAAAAATTATTATAAAAAATGAAAGTAAAATGTCACTTGAATTAATATATTAAACATAATTCATTGCATAACAATTAAATGTATTCAGAATGTCATTATTACATTTTCTACTGATCTGCAAATGACATATTTGTCTTCCATTTTTTTTTTTTTTACATCTAACTTAACTCTACAAAATGAATGCTTATATCAGCAAGATATGTGCAAGTACATTTTAGGAGGAGAGAATTCAGCCAATTAAAACCAATTCATTTAAATTTAATTTGAGCCAGTTATGATTGTTGTATGTATTTTTATATTTGTGGGATAATGTGTTTTACTGGTCCTGTTTTTACAGATCCCCGTGGCCGTACAGTATCTGATGTAGAAAATCAACGCCCGTCAATGACCCATCAAAGAATTTCCTCACAATCTCTAAAGATGCTTGATCAAAATAATGCTGATGACAAGCTATCAATTGTTAGCCAAATGTTTTGGATAGCCGTCTCTATGTTAGAATCTGACTATGAATATGAATTTTATTTAGCCATCCAACTGCTCGACAAGGTGAGTAGATTTGGCGGCATTCGCATTCATCTTTGAGAAGCCATCTTATTTCATTGTTTTTTTCTCTCATTATTAATGACATTTTAAAGAAAATGCTTGGAAAATATCTATATATCTATCTTTATTTATATAAAGTTAGGTATATTTATATGTTTATATATTTCTATGTATAGGATTCATTCCTAAACTAATTAACTGATCATTATGAAATATTAGAATACAGCTGCATAGTGTTAGGGCAAAGAATATGATCTACATTTAGTTTAAGGAAAGAATGAATCTTTTTGTGGAAATTCAGATACCTCTGAAAATTTAACAATAGGTATTGATTAATAAATATTCTCCAAATTTGGATTTCTTTAAAATATTAAAGGGTTTTAGAGGAAATAATATAGGCACAAACCCTTATTGGAAAATTTAAATGTATCAGATTTGCATTAAATTTGATCCATAGTCATTAGATACCAAGTAAGCAAGATTTCTAGAATTTCAATTTCTTATTAAC